>NC_046657.1:14942401-14948117 GCF_010883055.1 Belonocnema kinseyi | reverse complement strand
TATACGTTTAGCATATCATTTACCATCCTTATCTAATAATATATCTCCCTCTTTGTCTAATTGTTCCAGAAGGCTCTAAGTCATAATCGACACTTGTGGTATGTAATATTGAAAAACGCAAAAAAAGAAAGTAATGCAGCATTTAAAATAACCTTGAAGTTGTTTACGAAAAAAATTGCGTAGTAGCAATTCGATGACGTCATCGAGAATTTTCTGGAAAAATAGCATAAACTACTACATCTATAGAATATCGGTGAGGTAGATTTCTATGGTCTCTGAATTAAATTAGCTAGCTAGAAAGCAATATATCATCTTGGATTTCTAAAATCTATATTAATTTTTGTATTTTTAAAATTTCTACTTGACTGATATTGGATTTAAAAGTTCTAGAAAGTAGATGCTTACGTGACCACTGTATCATTTTCTTCCCAATGTTTTTTTTTACAGTTGCCTTGCATTACATTTTAATACTGCTGAATTATTTTTGTTAAATATGTTGCTTTATTTTAATGTTTGAAGTAAGTAAATTGAATCTTTTTTAGATTATTACTCTATTACGTGAAAGAGATTTCAACGTTTCTTAGTCAATCTCTAATCTGCATAGAGCTAATTTTATTTTATAAATTCTAGCAAGCATTTTCAAATTGTATTTTTGTCACCTCAAATGGTTGATTTGACATCCTAGCTATATCAATATAAAATTCTAAAATCTGTTACAATGATCAACTGTATGTACTCGGACCTCTTACGAATCTGTTGGTATTTCTCAAGTCGCTCAATCGCACAGCCTTCTGCAGTATTACAAAATTATTTTAATTAAAAAATTTTTTTTAATACATAGCTCTCCATCTCTCTTTCTGCCTTAACTATACATGCCGCATATCATTTACCATCCTTACCGATTATTACATCCCCTCTTTTTCAAAATATTCTAGAACCTTCTACATTATAATCCACACGTGCGGATATAATTTTTTAACATCACAAAAATGTAGTGCGTCATTGAAAATAACCTTGAAGTTCTTTGCGAAAAAATTGCGTAGTAGAAATTTGACGTTATTAGTTACAGAAGATTCAGCATAATAGAAAAAATTTTAACGTTGAATTCAATCATCCTTGATTTTCTATAGTCGAAGAGTAGTCTTAGTGGATGATTGAAAGAATTCAAATATTTTATTATATTAATTTGTTGCATTTAAAAATTTTTAGTTTAAATCTTTAACATTTAAAAGGTAAAAAACTGACCTTTCTAAATGAGAACTGAAAAGCGAGAATATATCTGTGGATAAAAAAGCATGCGACCTGAGCTCGAATATCGTTTCATGACATAAGGAGCGATAAGCATCGGGCAGTGTACTCTTGGTATTTACTAAACGTCCATGAAATGTCTCGAATTAAATTCATGCTGTCTATAATCTCTCTCTCGAGTCTCGAAATTGTTTTCAGTATCTTGTCACATACACCTCATCCAGAGGTTGATAGACCTAGCATATGGAAAAGAATGAATACGAAAGCGAACGATTGCGAGCTGTAAAAAGAAATGATCTCTCTATAGAACGATAGCATAGGATAATGATTTGTGTGCAGCCTCAGACTGCTGATGTATGATTGCTTCTGCGAGTTTAAACGCGTGTGGCTGTTATCTCTGATCTTCGCTCGCTACTTGATACCGGAATAAAGCAGCAAGCATCCCTGAGTATATGACCTACCATAAGAAATGCTTTTTTATTCTTTTCTTATCTTCGATTAACTTTAAATATATCTTTATCGAATTCTAATTTGTCTCGAATATTCTAGACTGCAGAAGAATGTTTTTCACAGGCAGGAATTTTTAGTCAAAGCGTCATCTATCAGGAATTTTCAAATTAAATTAATAATCAAACAGGATGCTATGCATAACCCTCATATCAGAGTTCATCTGTCCACCGGCATCTTTTACGCATTTAACAAATAAAGGCAGGAATTTTTAGCTAAAATTATCATCTATGAGGAAGCAATAAATCAAATAAATAGTCAAAACAGCATGCCATACGTAGCTCTCCATATAAAATTTCACCTATACACCTGCATTTAACAAACATCTTATCTGTCAGGAAGCAATAAATCATCCTTGTTTTTCTCAATTAACCTTGACACATGCACGTTATAACCTTGAACCTGTTTACATGAATTTGGCTACAGACTATTGCGCAATCGTGACGTCATCAAGATCCTTCGAGAAAGATCTCAAAGCTTAGCACGGACACGAACCCTTTTTCCAGAAAGTGCTTAGCCCGGACACGAACCACTACAGGACGAAGCTTCTCGATGCCGGTAAGGTAGGAATCTTGAGTTATAACGCAGCCTGTACATCTACTGACTCTTTTAGTACTTTAAATACGATAATTAAGAAAAGCCTAATGACTGTTTTCACCATAAGACTTGCTTCGGTTCTGAAGAGGTCTCTCATTGAAATAAAACGCAATGAAGACAAAAAGCCACCCACAGCAAAGGCCCCAAAACATTAGATCAACTTGAAGTGGATAGTGAGGCATATGATATTTGGCAGATAAATGGCGTCATGTTCTGAAAAACAGAATTATTTGCCTTCGTGTTTCAGGAAATGGTTGTCAACACCAGAAATTATCGCAATCACGTATTTCTTCATTATAACCTAGCTAATAGACTCGAAATAGTGATGAGTAACAAAAAACGCGGACGTACCAAATTAGTAACATTTTAAGTCCACTTGAAAGTAATTGGCAGGTAACAGATAAAGCAATATCCATTAGTATAGCGAGCTAAAGTATTAGATACGAACAATATAGAGAAATGTGAAATATGAGTATGTTCTTCCTGTTGTGATATCGTATACAGACAATATGAATGGAACATCTAGAAGTAAATATGGTAATAGCAGCAGCTCAAAAATCGTCTCAGTAGAAACGTGTGGCATTGTAAGAAACTGCCGAGACCAGCAAGATCAGAATTAAAGAGGCCACCTTTTGTGCTATCGACCACTGTGTAAGAACAGAATAGGTTAAAGGTGAACTTTACTTTCTTCACTTACGCCCTAAAGTAGGTCCTGTACCCACTTCCTGCTCTAGCATGCAGGGCCGTGCAAAAGTGGGAGGCATTATATCTTTGTAATGAGTTAGAAGAGCGTTCTCAGATGTTCGACAGGTACGACTTTTAAAAATATAAAGATGGATATTTTTATTTGTAAATGATCTGTTACCCTTTTTGCCCGTCTTGTTTATCGGGTACTTTTTTAAGCCTCTATTGTGTTCGCCCAAACAACGTTCAGAAGACCATTGTCTCCAAAAACGTCCGCTTTACTATATATCATATCTTTTGTTTTTTTGCGTGTGTTTTAAATAAAATTTGAGGATTTACTGGAAAACTTGTTTTTTCGATACCATTCACAACTTATTTTTAAAAAGTGACATCTGTATAGTCTATCGCCCTATCTTATTCTCTTTCTGGTGTGAATTTAATATCGAAATCTTTTTATTCAAAACTTGTAGAACGCCTTTTATTTTCTCTTCCGGGAGCGCTACTAGAATGACATCTACATATCTAAAGTACAACGTGACCTAGAAACCTTTTTTGGGTCAAGTATCTTTCTTTTTGGAAATATGGTTTTCTCTTGAAATTGGAAACGGTGCAATCAAGATATAACCAAAGTTTTTTTTCAAAATCTTCCCCGGATTTTTTTTTTCTTTTAGCGCGAATTTGATTCCACCTGTGGCCAACCGCCTCAACTTCTTCGACAATTATATTTGAAAAGCGATATAACGTCTAGTGATACAAAGACGCGATTTTTCGGAATCCTTATTCTTCTAATTTTCCTAATGAATCGAAGCCTTTACCACCGAAAAGAAGAGTTTCATTGTTAACAAAAAAAAACTGAACAAAATTGAGTAATACGAATATTGAAAGCAATTAAATTATTTTTCAGTTTTTTCATTGATTGACGAAGTGAACATAATTGCTTTTTCTCTAAAGCATTCTCGATTCAGGAACTGCAAAAGTTTTAGCAATAAATATTTCATGAAAATTGCTAAATAGGAAGTCGCGCTTTCCACATGTGCTGCACACAGCCCGAGCGGTCACCTTGCTCGTTTATTTTTGGTAGACTGTAAAATCGAAAGGGATTAGCGGGAGACACCTTTAGATAGTTTGTGATGAATTCATTAATACACTCTCTTCAATCCTATTTCTCTAGGAGCTGTGTAACTTTTCTCCTAATTTTTTAACAGGATTCTTTTTTCTCGTAAACAAAGTATCACCATCTGGTAGTAATTCATTTTCTTTCGTTTCATAATCATCTTTTTATCGCAACAGTTATATGGCTTTTATCCGGCTTGGTCAAATAATACCCGGATTCTCTTTATCAAATTTTTAGGCCTGCTGAATTTCTTTAAAGGGGTTCTGATTTTCGGCTTTACAGCTTAACTAAAATACATAGCCCCGCAAATGGTATTCGTGATAGTTAGTCTGGAACGATCTTGGGATGGCTGTTCTATTTTCCTGGTATTTGACTCGAAAACAGCTATTATGTATGTGACCTTTTTAAATTTAATTGCAAAATTTTTTGCCAGCAGATTCTCAGGGGATTAAACATTATTAATTATGGTCTAAAATTTTTCCCGCCACTTTAATTTGTGTTCTTTAAATAACCTTATAGTTTTACTTTTAAAAAATAAAGTTGATTATTATCATTAAGTTGTATCGTTTACTTGTAAGGATATAAATTGAGCGTCTGAATTCCAAAACTTTCTTAGCGCTCGGGCTCGCTCTCCCAGTAAGCTCTCGCCATAAGTTCCTGAAATGTAGGAAAATTTCTCAAAATGACTAACTGGAAAAATTTAACGCTCGAAAAATATATAAAAGTGGGGCTTGACCATCCGCGCAACTTTTATTCAGAAATATTAAAATAAAATTCATAGTTTTTTTTTACTAAATATTAAAAACCGAAAATTTTCATTGCAACATAAAAATTATTGCAAACCATTTCCGTCAGGAATCGTTTCCTCAGACTTTGATGGTAAAAGTATGAAGAGAAGTTTCACGAAAGGAAAACTTCTAAATGCAAAGTTGTTCCTTGATATTTAAGTAAAACTTTGACAAATTTTCTGACAAATTTTTCGCTTTGTTTAAAAGATGTAAGTGATTTTTTATTTCCATTCGCTCTCGACTCAAGTAGATCAGCGCTAGCGCTTTGTGCCAACTGGTACGGTCTAGAATAGGAATTTACTGTTTATTATCGCTAGCAGGTTGTATCTCTCAACCTATTTTTTAGTTCTATCTCTTTATAGTTAGCTACATAATACGAATTAAATATTACTTTTTATCCCATCTTCATCATAAGTCCAATTTCAGGTACTGTCAACGATATAATAAATTAGCAGAGAGGTTACTTTGAAAAAATAGGTTTTTTAATACTAGATATGATTACAAATCAATCATGATGAATAACAATTATCATTTATTCAGAAATCATATTGAATGGTAACAGCGCAAATTTATATTAGCGGTAGTTCTTAGGATATTCAATTATATGAATGATATAATTTTAGGGATTTTAGTCTAGTCAATTTCTACATTCATCAAGAAGTTAAAAAAATACTCTTACAGTCTGTCAAGTTAAAGCGTGGGTGGCTTTACTCGCAGTCGGTAAGGTGTATCGACATGATTTTGGTGTCAAAATATTAAGAAGAGGTCCCTCTTTCAT
>NC_046657.1:14919926-14942301 GCF_010883055.1 Belonocnema kinseyi | reverse complement strand
GAGGGAGCTCTTCTTAATATTTTGACACCAAAATCATGTCGATACACCTTACCGACTGCGAGTAAAGCCACCCACGCTTTAACTTGACAGACTGTACCTTCAGAACTTGAGACTGTTTTGGGCTTGAAAGGCCGAGGAAAGCAAATAAAAAAAACTCTATCAGACAGGTAACGCTAGTTTGCAGCTTAATCAAGAAAACTCAAAATAGATTTGCCATTTATGAGCAATGCTATTAATTCGGGGAAAAAGGGTAACGCTACATTAAAATTATTGAAGGGGACTTAAAATAAATAAACTGGCGAGGGGTAATGTTCCAAATGTGGGAAACTTCATCATATTTTAAATAAACTAAATTTGGGTACAATAATTAGTGCTGCAGAAATTTACATTAGGTATCGTAAAACTAGAACACATTTTTATAACAATAAGAGAAAATCGTTGAAGCAGTATTTGCTCGCAAGTGAATGAGGGTTACATCAGGGTTAGGTTTACATCCATATCAGGGGGGGGGGGGGTTAAAAATAAGAATCTCGATCAAAGTAATCGTAGGAAAACTTCATGCCCACATATAAAGCTCGATATTCTAATTATCACTTGTTTTCTTGGTGCAAAATGTTAAAAGTTGCCTTCTTGACGAAAAATCACTTAATATCTTCAAAACATTCTCAATTACAAAAGTTTCAAATGCTTTAAGGGCTAAAAGAGCTAAGCATAATAAATCTGCTTCTTCGGAGTCAATGCAGCCCTCTGAAGATGAAGATGATCCTGAGTATGACTTACAAGGTGATTCTCCACGATGAGCACTTTAAATCTAGGAATACTAGAGCCACGAAGTTGTCTTGATGGCGTGACGAAGCAAAAAGAGAGCAAGTCAGAGCTTCGCTTTGGGTTATCGTCTGTTATTATGAATCGGCTAAGCGCGCCACGTGTTATTCTAATACGCAAGCTCTTAATTGCGGACTGACGATAGGGGTGCAGTATCATGAAATTCTTTGGGACTTATAGCAATTCGGTGTCTTCTAAGTGATTTTAGATTGCACATTTCGTAGTCGTAGAGATGTTGATGTTGATGTTGCTAAAGCTTTTCCGGGGAAGTTCTCTGGCTTTCACGTTAAGAAAGTAAGTGAAGAAAAAATAGTAGCTTAATAAAAGAGGGATCATTTTAAACGTGCAAGTGTTGTACGTTGATGAGTCGAAAAGTAATATTACAACAAATTTTTTGTACCTGACAGATCTGAAAATCTGATAAAAAAGAAGGAAATTTGATAGCTTTTAAAGAGAGTAAACTTTGAAGCATAATTTTTTATTAGAAAATAATAGGAAACATCTGAAAAAATCATGGTGGTTTTTTAAACATTTCTGAACAGATTTCTGTCGAAAAATGTGCCAAATATCAATAATTGTTTGTTTTTTTGTAAATAAATATAAGACTGAACTACCCTATGTTCGAAGGCTAGAATGAGAATCTGAGGCACAAGTTGGGTAGGTTCCTCTGAAAAAATGGCACCACGCTGGTTTCTGGTACTTGATTTTCCATATTGAAAGCTGACTTCAAATATCGCAATTTACACGAAAAAAACAAGAAGCACATACTTCCTTCAAATTGTAAATGATTACGGATGGTTTAACTAACTTATTTTCATTTAAATCACGTCATCAACTTTATTAGAACTGAAGATTGTTCAGTCGCATGTTTATTTTGAAAAATGAACAATTATTTATATTTTGCAATTTTTATAAGGAAATCTATTCAGAAATGTTGAAAAGTACCACCATGCATTTGTTCGGATTTATCTTACTATTTTTTCAATAAAAAACTATGCTTCAAACTTTACTGTCTTTGAAAGCTATCAAATTTCCTTACTTTTCATCCGATTTTCAGATCTGTAAACTTCGAAAAAATTATTGGAATATTACTTTTCGGCTCATTAACGTACAATATTTCCGCCTTAAAAGTGACCTCTCTTTCATTAAGCTACCATTTTTTCTTCACCTACTTTTTCCAAGTAAAAGCCAGAGGATTAGAATTTTCTCGCCGATATATTCTAACTTAATTTAAATCAGTTTTAAGCTAACGTGAGATTTCTGAGCTCAAATCACAAAATTATAGGATTTGCTTTAAGTCACAGCACTGCCTATTGCGAGTTGTCAAAACAAATGCAACGACCCCAATCTTATGAAAAATGAACAATAATAGATATTTTTGACATTGTCAAGAGAACTGGCCACTTAGAAGTTTTAAAAAATATGCAACAATTGCTTGAATTTAATACCACGAATTCAACTTCTGACTAAAATCGTAAATTTATATTCCACAGTATTTTAAGTCTTATTTTTAATTCAAGTGTGTATCCAAGTGTGTCAGCGTCAAGTTTTGGTCAGAAAGCATCGTTTTCTTCCTACACTGAAAAAACGATATTCTAATTTTAAGAATTTGCCACTGAGTTGAATAATATAGGCAAATAGAAATAGGAGTATAGGAATATATTATTGAACTTATATAGGCGTCAAGAATATATTCATAATGTAAGATGGAGGCTCTCATACCATTATGAAAATCATAATGCACTAACTACATTTTGACATATTTTGATGAAAATTATTTAAATATTTGTATGTTGTACTCAAAACTCTTCTTAAACGCAAAACACTCAATGACAACAATTAAAAGAAAAATTAACTGCTTTAGAAACACGTGACACGAAACTAGGGGGCGCTCAACCGAACATAGCTACCAACATAATAATAATAACTTTAAAAAAATGATTTGACGATAACAATCGGCCATTAGTAAACTTCAGCATTACAGTGTCCTAAATCTCAACGTCTCCATATCTTGGCGCTTTTCATTGTATTTGTGGACCCCGGCGTGTCGGGGGTATAATTCGAATAATTATGTACGTCACGACGCACAGAATCATTCCACTTGGAACTGCAAGGCTCTTAGTTTTTATTTGTCGTAGACCCCTTCTCAAGTACATTATTATTCGTAGTTATAGACACAGAAGTTACTTTTTTTCAGCGCTCTTCTCTTTCTTTTCATTTTCAGATTTACTCTTCTCATCGTCCTTTGTTACGCGCTTGGAACTTCGTCAACTTGCCATTTGCACTTTTTCCGCTTTCATTACTACTATATCTCCCACTTTGAATTCAACATTTTTCGACCTGTATTAATCATACGATTCTTTCGCACTATGGTGTACGTTTAATTTTGTCTTTGATTGCAATCGAACTTTTTCTGGTAGGTGATATGTTTCATACCGTTCTTTCAGCTGCCTAGTAAGTCCTTCATCAAACGAAGTAAATAGCCATAAATGCTTTGGAAGGTGTTATGCTGGTAGTTTTTCAAACTGCGTTAGTCTTCTGTCTTTGTAATTGCTTCAAATTCAATCTGTAATGGTTTAGAACACTGTAGGTGGCGACACCGATCCAAGAAAATTTGTTTGCATCAATAAAAAAGTAAACTATTTGCAATTCTGGCCTTCTGTATCGCTCAGACTACTTTGCAAAGCTGGCAGAATGGTTTGATTCAGTCTCTCCACCTGACCTTTCGCTTGTGTGTGTCGACTTGAACTAAAAGTAAATTTGATATCGTGTTTACGACACACATTGCTGAAGCTATCGGCCTTAAAGTACGTACCACGGTAACTTATAAAACGTGCGGGCGCTCCGAAACAAACGGCTAATTCTTTAACTTTGCATATTGTGGTTAAGGCTTTCGTTTCTTTAACCGCTTATAATTAGCAGAATTTCGTTAAATTACAAATCGTGGCCGGGATATATTTCTTTACCCGCAATGATGTGACGGAGAGACTAAGGTGACACAAAATGACTCGTTAGATCATAGTTCCTAATAACTTATTCTTTCCGCGACGTTCGAGGAACCACATACAACTCTTTACCCGCATTCTTTTGATACAATATTCCACCTATCAACACATAGCCTTTGACCACTCCCCGTTATTTACGCGAGCGCTTACTTTCTTCCTTTTCTAAGATACTTATCTTTTATGCCAATAGGTCATTATTTTGTTGATACATTAAAATTCCATTTGGAAAATCATGGTATTAGATACCGAGGCCTTATCTATCTCCCCACTCGCCTCCTTAACCGGCGCATGGAACAGTGAGTCAACATGCCGCCCTGTTTCACCAACGCTATGGTGTCTTTGAAAGCAAAACTCAGAAATAAATTTTTGTCAACGCATGATTTGATTATCTTCGGTTTAAAAAAAATTAATATGGACCGAAGCCTGACAATCAGTGATAACTCGAAACAGTATTCCTACAAGAAGTGGTCGCAGTCATTTCCTAGTCTACACTGTAGCCATAGACTCTCATTTCGTAGAATGATAGCTCTTTGCGACGTCCGAAGTTCTGCGGCTGATAGGGTAAATTTAGCGTACCATGTTTTTATCATCCCCTTACAGAAACATAGCGCCTAAACCTTCTTTACAGGTGTCTGTATGCAATTCAGTGTACTAAGCTTTCGGATCATAATATCCTTAGACGGGATACAACTCTTACAGTCTTTTTATTTCGCTAAACGCCTTATCTCGACGCTCGTTTCACTCAAAAACTTCATCTTTCTTGAACAATCAGTTTATTAGAACTAACAAATTCGCGAAACCAAAATAAAAGGGAGCGTTGATAAGGCCGAACATGACGCTTTAGAATTGTTTCATCTCATCTTCAGTGATTAACGCTGTCTTTCCCTTCGCTGCTTCTATTTAGGAGATTGACCAATACCCTTGCGCCAAATCTAATACTGCAAATTACGAATGGTATTTTTATTGAGACGTTATTAGTTTACAACCAGTCTTTAAGACCAGCCTGCCTTTTATATTAGAACACAGTGACTCGCATAGGGCGAACTAGTTTCTGTAGCTAATTAATTATTAGCTTTCCTCTCTTCAACTTTTGCCTTTATTTGCTCTCTTTGAACCTCGTTTGATGCATATGGTTTTGAAAGTGGTGGTTCAGAGCCCGATTTCTAAATAATATCAATCTTTATAAGATGGGGAAACCCTAACTTCGATAAATCACACGCGACACACATTCAATATTCGTTCTAGCAACTAACTTTTTTGTTCTTTGATCAACGGTACATTTTCTGATCACTTATTTTTCGTTATCGGTATTTGTCGCGGTTTTAACTGACAAATATTTTCTTATATGGTTACTGTCAAATTAAGGACGATCTTTTTGTTAATCTGTAATTCCGTACTATCATGATTTTCGAGCGGCAATAATATTTCCCCGTTATTAATCTTAACGCGTATAAAATTAATTGATGCAAAAGTCAAATACGTTGATTCTAAAACTGTGGGCTGATCTGAATTTCGTTTCTACGAATTTATTTCGGGATAAGTTTAAAATGGAGAATCTTGTCGGTATACAAATTCTAAATTATCATTTCATCGGAAATTTCCTAGCTGCGGTAGCTCCGTATAGTTTCGTCTGATTAGCACATTGTATTGTTGTGCACTGTATTTGACCACTCGAAAACTGACATTTTTGCCTCGCATCCATCAACGATCAAGTTTGATCCGATTTTACCCTTGGAAAATTCTGTGCCTCCTCCAAAACCTTTAATTTTATTTGGAATCCTCACCGAAGACAACCCAGCTTTCCTAACAACTGAATGTCCCCGCATCGACAAGGCAAGAAACGCAACTTGACCGTCTCTAAAATGCTTTTCATATTTCTTATGTGATTCTCTTTTTTTATATACAGTCGGGCTTGTTTGGTAACAATTTGTATTTGACACGCGTGCAATTTTAGTAAACCTCTTCTAATTATACTATATTATTCTTAAATAAATTATTAAATGAACTTCAAATGATAAATGTTTTATTTACCAGCAGGATTAGTGAAAATAATCAAGATAAAACAAAGAATACCAATAATGCGCTTCATTGTTTACAAATGAATGAAACCCACTTATGATGCTTTTTAATAAGTGCTTAACGAACGAATATTCTGGAAAATATTATAAGATACATAGTATTCGTTATATTATTATTCATTCAAAGTTATTTGTATTTCATAACTCTACTTCTCCCACACAGAATTCTTAAGAATATTTTTAATTTATGACACTGTGTATACATGGAAACAAATTTCTTGAGCCGAACGAGTGAATCATGAATTATATTAAACTCAAAGAAAGAATCCGCTTAGATTAGATAAAAATTTTAGTTAGGTTCAGTTAAGCATTTAGCTATTTCATATCAATTGTTTTCGTAAATCAATAATTTTGACAAAGATGCTAAGTTCTAGAATTTACGATTTTTGACAGATTGTGTATAATTTTATCATCTTTAAATTAGAAAAACATTTATTTGTTATCAAAATATATCAACTGACAGTAGCCAATTTTTCGTCTGGAGTAGATACGCAGGGCAAGTTCTGGACCTGTTAGTGTTAGTGAGTCTCTGCGAGTATGTTTGTGCATGTGTATCCGCCTGAGGCAGGCTTCTCGAATTCTCTGATGGCGTCACAAGCTTCGAGAGCATTGCGATGACGTGATGATTGCGCAATTGGGCGAAAGTCAAATATGCGAAAAACAAGTTTGAAGGTTATCACGTGCATGTGTCAAGTCTAAATGAGGAAAACAAGGATGATTTAGGGCTTTCTTCGAGACAAGACATCCGTTAAATGCGCAAAAGATGCAGGTATATAGGTGAAATTTGATATGGGGATGTATGCCAGGCATCCTGTTTTGACTTATCCTTCCTGATAGATAATACTTTCAACTGAAAATTCCTGCCTTTTTTCGTAAGAAAGGGAAGAAAGGTATCCAAATAATTACTTATGGTTAATCAAATGTTCTGAGATCCTTGTTGCTTTATTCCGGTACGAAGTAGCGAGCGCGGACTAGAGATAATAGCTACATGCGTTTAAACTCGGAGAAGCATTCATACATCGGCAGTCTGAGGCTGCACACATTTTATTATCCTATGCTATCGTTCTGTAGAGAGAGCCCCTCAGGTCCTGCAAGGATATGCGAGCTGAGGTCGCAGCCCTTTCTTTATCCACAGATATATTCTCGCATTTTCAGCTCTTATTTAGCAAGCTCAGTTTTTTTGTCTCTGACACGTTCAAGATTTAAAATAAAATTTTTAAAAATGCATCAAATTAATGTAATAAAATATTTTTATTTTTTTAATCATCTACTAAAGCTAGACTATAACATAGACTATAGAAAATCGAGAATGATTCAATTCAGCGTTAAAATTTTTTTCTATGATATTGAATCTTCTGGAATGAATGACGTCGTCATAACATTTTACTATGCAATTTTTTTGTAAAGAACTTCAAGGTTGTTTTCAATGACTAGAGTATTCTGCTAGAAAAAGATTCAATCCACCTCAAACATTAAAATAAAGCATCATAAATAACAAAAATAAATCCAGCAGTATTAAAATGTAATGCAAGAAAAATGTGAATCAAGTATTGGAAAAAATGATACATTGGTCACGTGAATATTTTTCTATTTTGCTTTCTAGGTAACTAATTTCATTCAGAGATCATAAAATCCAGTCCATAGAAACCTACCTTACCGATATTCTACAGATGTATTGGTTCATGTTGTATTTCCAGAATCCTCTAAAACTAATGATATCATCACGTAGTTTCATCCAATTTCTCAGGATTCGAAGATTCTATAATTTGCACAATGCAATACATTGTCAATAAAGCGTGTGCAGAATCATACTTCTTATCATCAGAAACTACTGCAAAACTTTTAGTTTCTGCACCTCGATGAAGAACAGCAGTAAATACCGATATCTGATAATGTGCCTAATGATTAGTTTGAATTGAATCTTTTACTGTTAAATTCAGATTCTCAGCAAAGGCAAAATCCAATGTTAATTGGTTTTATTTACTCTAGCTCGATCTTTCTCTTCTTTGAATCTAATTTGTTCCGAACCATGAAAACAATATTATCTTAATTAATTTTCTCTCAAAATCCTACAGATTGAAGCGTAATGCCTCTAGCTTCTGAACATTTGATTCAATTTTCAAGTTGGCAATCTTCGGTTACAAGAGAACAAATCACTTCAGGTAAAATATCATCCCAAATATCTTTGATATTCGCTCCATCCCTTTTCTGGGTTTTTTACTTTTTTTATTCTTTTATCATTTTTGTCGAATGAAATTACGCTGTTCTTATTTGGGTTTTATCTGGTAACACCTACGTCAGCATTTAAATATTATTCTAGTTCTAATTTCACCTCTGCATCACTCACATGATATCCATTTCATGGGTCAGAAGTGTATTATATTCCTTTTTTGAGCGAAATTAATTATATCAAATGAATAATAACAAATAAAAAATAAAGCATAAATTATTAATTAATAAAATTAAATATTATTATTTAATAAAAATATATAAAATACTTTTAAAAAATGGATTTTAATAGTTTGAAATGTGAGGAAGGGATATAAAATTTTTTGATTGATCCAGAAGTCGTTATGTGAGGTTCCCCACTTGTATCCCTCAGTATCCAAGTCTGTATTTTATTACAATTAGAAACAAACATCAACTTTTGTTAAATTTTCTTTGTGGATTTTGAAAGAGTGCGTTTCTCCCTAAAAGCTTCTGCATAAAAAATTAAATTGTGCCAATTGATTCCCAAGGTACAAGTTTTTTTTTAATCGTGAATTTTTACATAATCCACCTAAAAATTCTTGTATCCATAAGTTCATGAAAAAAAATATTGATCAAAAACAAAAGATCCGAGTCTTATATTTTACTGCGGAAGACAATATATTTCAGCCCCAAACATTTCTATGATACCACCAGGGTCATATTGCCTGGTTTCAAATGAAATCGGTCATGAAATATTATCAATGACATTTCACGTTTACCTATTTTTTACAATTTACGAGATAATTGTTGTTAAAAGTAATAATACCCAAAGATTCCCTTCAGATCCCAGTGAAACAAGCGGCGGAAATTTTACATGTTCCGGGAACGTTCGAGGAACATTCCCAGAACATTATGTGCTATTAGAGCTGATGCATCGTTTGGAGCGAAGTGTGATTTATTAGAAGTAAAGAGATAGGATATAAAAAATAGTTATCTTTCATTTCCAGGCACTTTTTTGACTTGAATTGCATGTCATTTTATCCAAAGAATATTTTTGTAAAAGTTAAGGAAGAGAATATGAAAATATTTGCTTTGCAGAGTTGCTATCTTCCTTTTCATTATGTACGGTTCGTTTAGGCCAAACAGTAGTTTTTTGAACGTTGAGAGAGAAGAAATTTAGGCATAATGTCACTTATTAATTTTTGCGTATGGTGAGATGGCGAGTTTGATTCGTCAACATGAAAAAAACACATTTTTTTAAACTTCTCTATTCTTACCCCTCATTATGCATAAATAAACAAAAAGATGATATCTAAATTTGAGCGCAATTGGTTCGTACTAGACAGTTTGATAAGTCCCTGAAAAATGAAACACGGAGACGTTTTTTTGGCCAAAGTCGGTTTTATTTTTCAACATACTCTCATTTCAGGTCGATACAGCGAGTCCAAAGATTTTCTAACTTTTTGATACCGTCCGAAAAGTACTCGATCGGAAGGTCTCCAAAATACGCCTCAGTTTCAGCTATGAGCTCCTCATTTGAGTAAAAACGCTTACCGGTGAGCCATCTCTTCAGGTTAAGGAACAAGTAATAGTCGCTGGGGGCCAGGTCTGGTGAATACGGTGGCTGAGGAACCAATTCGAAGCCGATTTCATGCAATTTTGCTTGTGCAACTAAGCATGAATGAACAAGCGCATTGTCGTGATGGTAAGGCGGTTTTTTCTTCTTCAAATGCGGTCGCTTTTCGGCGATTTTGATTTTCAATCGGTCCAATAATGATAAATAGTATGCTCCGGTCATGGTTTTACCTTTTTCAAGATAGTCCACGAATATTATGCCATGTGCATCCCAAAATACGAAGGCCATAACCTTTCCGACCCATTGTTGCGTTTTTGTACACTTCGGAGCACTTTTGCCCGGTGGAACCCACTGTTTTGCCTGTTGCGTTGACTCAGGAATATAGTAGTGGATCCAGGTTTCTTCCATGGTTATGAATCGGCGCAAAAACTCGGTCGGCTTACGCGAAAATAATGCCAAATTCTGCTGGGAAGTTGTCACACGAATTCGTTTTTGGTCCACTGTGAGCAAACGCGGCACCCATCGCGCGCCGAGCTTCTTCATGCCCAAAACTGAATGCACGATATTGCCCACACGTTCCAATGATATGCCTACGGCATTAGCTACCTCTCTTAATTTCACTTTGGGATCAATCAACATCATATCATGGATTTTTTCGAAATTTTCTGGTGTAGTGACCTCTTTTGGGCGCCCAGATCGTTCAGCATCAACTGTGCTCGTACAGCCACAACGAAACTCGGTAAACCACTTATGAATCGTACCAATCGACGGTGCTGAGTCCGGGTAATACTTATCCAGCTTGGCCTTGGTCTCGGATATCGTTTTCTTGCGAAGCTAGTAGTGTTTGATCAAAACTAGAAACTCAGATTTTTCCATATTAAAAAAAACTCGGAGGTTAGTCGCTTCTCAGTGCTGTAACTTGTAAATGCGTAGACATAAATGGCTGAAGTTTTGACAGGCGTCATTTGAAGGATCAAGCTCGACGAAAAAGTTTCACATTAGTGAATACTAATGCCATCTCTTAGAATTTTGAGGTACTTATCAGACTGCCTAGTAGTTAGGGTTTTCGCAAAGATCATTAAGTTTTCCATTTGTTTAACATGGAAATAAGTAAACTTTTTGTAAATCCATAATTAAAACACGTTGATATGTTATAAATAATTTGTGGTTCAGAATTTTATTTAGAATTGGCCCAAAAATAAAAATCAGTCATAAATAACTGACAAAAAAGTGTCATTCTGAATGTCATAAAAGCTAATCTTCGTTAATTTTTTAATAATCTTTTATATTTTATACAATATATATATATATATATATATGTGTGTGTGTGTGTGTGTATTCAATCAACTCATGTACGGATTTTTATTTGTAATATACTTGTTTGACGATGATACCGAAAATGATTTTGGTTTTACTTACTTCTATCGGCTTAAGAGATCCTTCTAGTAAGTTACAATTTCTATTTTTTTGGAGAAAATTTTTAAGGGTTGTACTAAATTCCCACAGATACTTAATTTTTTAAATTAAAAATAACTAATTTATTAATTACAAATTTTTCATTCATCAATTTTATTCTCATTTATGATCCGAAAACGGTTCGACCATCTCAGCCAAGACAAGGCCCATCATGAGACAAGTAAACGTCGTTTTAGTAAAGACAAGGCTCGACTTAAGACAAGTAAACGCCGTTTTACCTGTCGTAGCCATAAAAGTAAGACAAATGCCTATGTCTCGACTCAGTTTTGAGATGCAGTCAGACATCGATGTCTTGAGGACGAACTCAAGACATGACAAAGTTAAACTCAAGTATAAGCATTTTTACTGTGGGAATGACTATAAGCCACTCTCATGGGTCCCCAAAGAAAACCCCATTAGTGGAAATTTTTTATTTCATGTAATATTGCGGGTTTTTTACGCGTTTTGAAAGTCGTTTTTCATAAATAATCATTAACCTGTAATTTAAGAATACGGAGTTATTTTCCAACTAGTTTTGCATTGTTCAAAAATCTTACATTTATTTTTTTAGGTTAGTCGCGAAGTGAACGTATTTTCTAGACGTTATGAGACCTCTAACTAATTATGACATCAACTCGATTTTGAAAACTATTTTACAATCATTTAAAAATACGTGTATGTTCAAGTACATAGATGGCCTAAAAAAGCAAAAGTAATATTTCATCTTACTAGAAAATGTCTCTTATCTATCTCAGCTGAAAAATCCTTTAAAAATTTTAATTCTCAAATGAAAATAACTTATAAGATCATGTTTTGTTCGCATGATTCTTGGATAATGTCAAATATTAATCTTATGAAATTGTTAATCCTCTAGTTTTCTTTGTTCTCTGATAAGTGATGAAATAATACATATAAATTCGCGTGACAAGCGAGATAACGACTGGCGTAATAAACGAGTTGTTTTTCCAAAGTTCCGGACGTTTTTTGCGTATCGCCTCTTGCAAACGGCGCATAACTTGAAGGTAATACTCCTTTTTGACCGTACGACCTTGTGGTAAGAATTCCTGATGCACTATGCCACGGTAATCAATGAAGACAGTGGGCAAAACCTTCACATTTGACCAAACTTGATGTGCTTTTTTCGGTCTTGGAGACTCAGGATGCTTCCACTGAGACGATTGGACTTTAGTTTCCACGTCATAACCATATACCCATGATTCATCCCCAATTATAACCCTTTTGAGAAAATCTGGATCATTATTGACTTCATTCAACATCTCCTGAGCGATGGTCATGCGATGGATCTTTTGATCAAAATTAAGCAGTTTTGGAACAAATTTCGCTGACACACGTATCATGCCCAAAACGTGCGAAAAGATAGCATGGCATGAGCAAACCGATATGCCAACATCTTCAGCAACTTGTCTGATGATAATTCGGCGATTTTTCAACACCATTTCTTCCACTGCTTGAACGTTTTTATCTGTTGTTGAACTGCTGGGACGTCCAGGGCGAGGTTCGTCTTCGACATCCTCTCGGCCTTCTTGGAACAGCTTGTACCACTTATACACATTTTTCTTACTCAGAGTAGACTCACCGTATGCAACTGTAAACATTTCAAGAGTTTTAGAGCACTGGATTCTATTTTTCACACAAAATTTAATGCAAACTCTTTGCTCCATTTTTTTCGAAAGAAGAAAATCGCCGAGCACACCAAACCCTTCTAACCTTTTACACCTCTGCCAGAAAAACAAAACGAGCTATATAGTCAAAACTGTGAAAATATGATCGCTACGAGTGTCCCAACACAACAAAACAAAAAATTTAATACTTGAATGTACGTAGCCCGCGAAACTTGAAAAGTCACCTTACTTTTTGAACATACCTCGTATACATAAACGTGACATTTTTTACCATTGCATTTTGTAAACTAAATATCTAAATGAAATGACGTTAATTTATTAAATTTTTATGTTGAATAAGTTAATAAACATTGAGTATTGTTATAGGTTAGTATCAACATTCTTAGGCAGTAGGCCAGAACAGACTTCTGCGAAATAAAATAAAATGGCACATAACCAATAAAATAAATGTGCAATTGAATCGATATTTTTTGAAAATATTAGTGTTTCTATATAAATCACAGGCATCGTTTTGTGTGAATATTAGCAACTTCGTGTTTTTTATAATTATGTAAAAAAATAGAATTATAAAGCTATAATCTTTTATAATATTGGATATTAATTTTGGCTTCCGGGTTTCGAAGTTTCATATCACCCGCAATCTAAACGAAGTTTATTTAAAATATGTAAATTTTTATGTACTTTTGTCTAATTAGATCAAAATAAATGCCAAATTTTGCTGTACTTTTTGCAATAAGTATTTTAATATTTTAATACTACTAATTTCTATCAGTTTTTTCTATCCACTTTTCCTGTAATCGCGAAAAAACGATAGGAAAATCGTTATAATGATTTTGCTATATTTACTTTTTCATGAAACCCATAGATCACGCACCTAGATTGCTGACTATGCTACGCAACTAAACATGTGAAAGCGCACTTAAATTTGAGTGTTCTATAGCGGCAAGCTATTTTTTCTGCCCGCCCCCCTGCTCGCATGGGAGTGTTCCACATAGATCACCATGTTGACTCGCTACTTAATTCATCTGCGCCACATGCACGAAGCAACACTTAGCGCGGCTAAGTGTAGCGTTCCGCGTGGTCGTTTTTCCTTTCTGTCACGGTGCAGTGGAGGTGTCGTGTGTGACCTACCTAGTCGTGTATCTCTTGATGCTAAGTGTGTATGTGTGTGTGGAGGGTGTAGTGTGGTGCCAGGGCCAGCCAGTCCCAAGAATGCCTAGTGAACAAAGTAAACAAAAGTTCGCAGGATGTGACGGATCAGAACTGTCTATTTAGAATCCCTAGACTTCAACTGGATGTATTCACGGAAAAAGGCCGTCCCTATCGAGGATTCAGTCCTATGATATTGCTTAAGAATTTGTGCTCGACCAGTTATGGCTCACCAAAATAAATTATCTTTTCAATCAAGTTGATTGGGCGTAATTATCAAGTCAATTTGGGCGTGGTACATTATACCACGTCACAACTGCTCACCCCTTAGAAGAGGCATCACCGGGCCGAGCATGTGCCCCCCATTCCGCCTTAAGTGCAGACGCCGAGATCAAGATTGGTGGTTTACTAATAATATTCGTGAATTAATCATTCATGTCTTAATCTAAGTATTCAAGTGTCCAATCAATTCATCCTGATAAAAAACACCTGATTTTATGTTGCTGAACGCTTTAACCCTTGTATTACTTAACGCTAAGTACCAAATACCCAAAGAGAAGGCTCACCTGACCGACATAGTGTGGATGAAGCCTCGGGCATAAGGTGATTTTATATTCAGTAGACCCATACTTGGCACTGGCCTTATTGGTGGTCTTAGCCCAATACAGCGGAATGCGAGCCATCCTGAACTGGAGGTCCTCCTTCATCCTTCTCTAAACCCTGACCATCAGGGGAAGCCCTCGTTTAAGAGGCTGAGGAGGGGACGTTGGTATTCCGCGCTCGACTGGTGCTCCCTTTTGTGCCGCCAAACCCTTGGTAAGCTTGGCTAGCGTCTCGTTGCGGTTTCTGGGTCTGGCCTATACGCCCAAGCTTCTCCCAAGTTGGGGGCTTGGTGCTGGCTCCTCGCTGCTCGAGCCCTCGCTCGAGCTTGGACCCTTCTGCACCGTGTCCATGACGCTATATGCCTCCAGATTAAACCATCCTCTTCAACGGATGCTAGGTACTCCCGGCACCTATTCTGCTGGTCCTCTTTCCGAAGCTCCAGCCGATTTACGCTCTCCCTCAGCCGCTTGAATATAACCCATCCTCCGTCCATTCTAATCACGGCGCTGCCGTCCTCCAGGTGCCAGCCGACCAGTTCCTCCCTGTATCCCTTCTTCAGGAACATCTAAAATTGAAACTTTTCTTATTCTAACTTGGCTCAAACTTCCTCATTCTTATTAATCCTAATCTAATAAATAACTACTGAACTCCCTGATATTAAATATTAACGTATCCTAAATTATTTCAATTGCCTTATAATAAACACGAGTAAGACCGATTCAAAAGTTTCTTGCGGCTCGGGCACTCGCCGACCTCTAGATCCGCCGGTCGTTTACGATTAGGCTCCACGACTTAAACCATTTCTTCCCCTGGTTCATCATGTACTGCCGATTCTTCTTCTCTATCCGAGTCATGAATTTCGAGAAGTTCCCTATCTAAGGCCGCCGCCTCCTTCAGGGTCAGTTCCTCATCCTCCGGTGGGCCTGGTTCCACGTGTTTAACCAACATAGAAACGTGGTATCTCCCCTTTAAACCCCCCTCTTGTGATGCTCACTCATAAACGCCGGGTGAGCGAACCTTTAACACTACGTAAGACCCCTCAAATGGTATAACAAACTTTTTCGAGACATTTGGACTCTTTCTTGAGCAGAAATGTTCCGGTTTCTTAACTAGATCGCCTACTTTAAATAAGACGTCTCTGCTACCCCAATTATAATATTTGGACTGCCGCAGAATGCCTGATCTTGATGTTTAGTAATGAGGTCTCTGAAATAGGTCAGCCTAGACATGCTAGTAGCCCAACCTTCAACACCGGGTGAGGATAACTCTACCTTCCCCTCAACGGTGATCTCCCGGTGATCTTGTTTCACGTAAGACGCTATCATAGTCTTAAGGACTCGGTTCGTTTTTTCCACCGGATTCGCCTGAGCGTGATAAACTAAGCTGAACGAGCGGTGGATATTATTTTCCCTAGCCATATCGTCCAATACCTTGTTAGCGTGTTCTATGTCCCGATCAGAATGAAGCACTTCCGGCGTTTCCTAACCACTTATAATTAAATCCTCAAAGGTATCCCTAATGTTGGCTGCATTCGATTTTCTTAGAGGGGCCACCTCCATCCATTTTGTAAAAAGGTACTGATAAAGGTACTGATGTCCTTAGGCATTCCCGGCCAATAGTAGCGCAACTTTGCTCTTTAGAATGTCTTCTCAATGTCCATATGGTCGGATTCAGGGTTTTCATACACCTCTCTTCTTACTTCATTTATATTGTCTTTTGGTAGGACCAGTTTCCAAGCACCCAGGTTATCCAGGATATCTTCCAAATAGGGGTTCTTTTGATATCGATATAACTGACCATCATCTATCTTCCAACTTCTATATTCAAATAGAGTGTCTATAACCGCCTGAAAGTGCCTCTTAAACCACTCGTCCGCCACTGGTTCCATCATGGCCAACTGAAGATCCTCCTCTTCCTCGTAGAACTGCGAAAGCGCGTCCGAAACATGGTGCATCGCCCCCTTCCTATGCACTACATCAAAGACATACTTTGGTCATAGCCTTGTACAGGATTCTACTGGCATAAGCTATCACCTTTTCTTGAACCCCCCCCCCCCCCCCCCCCCCCCCCTTATGCTTGGGTGACCACTACACTCAAGCCAGTGTTGCTGGCGTCTGTCCTAATTGTGAAACGGACGGTGAAGTCGGGACACGCCAGAATTGGTGATGATATTAACGCCTTTTTTAGTGTCTGGGATGCCTTTTCTTGTTCTTCGCCCCAAATGAACGCCTTATTTTTCTTATTTAGGCGTGTTAAAGTTTGGAAAATTCTGGCATAGTCTTTAATGAAACTTCTATATCAAGATGTAGCTTCTATTAATCGGCGGACTTCTCACAAACTAGTCGGTCGATGGTATTCCAATATTGGCCATAACTTATCCTCGTCGACATTGAGACCTGTCTGATTCACTAAGAAGCCCAGATATTGGGCCTGCAGGTTACAGAAGTTGCATTTATCAGCGTTAAGAGTCAGCCCTGCTTACTGAACCCTTTGTAATGTTTTCTCTAACCAATAGAGATGCTCCTAAAGTGTTTTGGTTACGACAATTATGTCTTCCAAATACGCCAAGACGTGCGGCCTCATTGCCGGTGTCATCATCTGGCCCATTTATCTTTGGAACATCATAGGTGCTCCTGTAAGTTCGAATGGCATCCGCCAATATTGGTAAAGACCCTTACCAGATATTATAAAGGCGGTCTTTTCTTTGCTCTCCTCAGTCAAAGGAACTTGATGATACACCTCGTATAAATCTAGCGTCGAAATACATCGAGCTGAGCTTAATTTGTATAAGATCTCAGGAATGAAAGGTTACGGATATGCATCCTTCTTGCTGACGTCATTGACCTTCCTGATGCCAATACACATCACGTATCCTCTGTATGATTTACGAGCCATGACGACTGGACTGCACCCTTCGCTTGATGAAGGCTCGATGATATCATTATCGATTAGCTTTTAGGCTTCATTTAGTAACGCCTCATGGACCTTTGGTGACATGCGATACCTTCTTTGTCTATTTGGAGACTTCTCTGAGTGTGAATCGTATGTTCGAAGAACTTGGCCGCGAGTAATTTCTCCGGGGTCGAAGGAAGCACAAGCTTTAAAAATAAACTGAGTGCTTCCCATTCCGTTGACAGGTCTGGTATTATTCTAACGGCTAACTTGCGGGTTATACCTTCTAAACTGATGGGGATTGAAGCTACGCCCATGACAGACGCTTGGTTGATTTTTGTGATCTTATTGAGTGTGGACAGTGTGGCAATAATTCTTTTACTATTAAAAAACAACTACTTTCCGTTCACAAATTCCCTTATTTTGCCTAATTTAAGAAAAGGCCCGGATCAGTTCCGGCTCAGGATGCCTGATAATTAAATTTATGTAACAGCCCTTATCAGGTCCGTTTGCAGCCCAAATAGCCGCCTCTAATTATAAAATAAGGCAGTCTGACTTATACCGTACTTCTGGTAATTTCACGGCCCTGGCAGAATATAGATAAGAGCGCCTCTGTTGAATACCAGGCGTACTAAAAGAGTCCCTAAGTTAAGGCACCGGACGCGCACATGTTATATATAGTACCTTATGTGATGCCTACGAAGTGCTTATGCGTTCAACTTTAATACTTTTTACAAAAAATGGATTGTGAAAAAATGTAAAAGGATCTGATTAAAAATTTACTTGTAATATTATAAATAGTCAAGAAAATAATAGTATACTGAATAATAAGGTCAATAATTATTTTCAGCAATTATTTTTCGTAAATTTAAATTCAAATTTGCGTGGCATCGCGTGACATGCCACCTGGCGTCCTGTTGGTATATTCGCGTCTTTCGTACGGTCTTTTGTTTTCTCTCCGGTGAATATGTGAATGTAGACGCGTGCACGTCTTTTCATTTATAGCCCTCATAATAAGTGCAATAATTAATTGAAGGTAAGAATAGAATATGTTTTACATTTTACATTAATTCATCTGTGTTTAAAGCAATATATTTCCATAAAACTACCTATTTTCTAGTAGGTTTTCGTATGCTTGATTTTTAGTTTAGGTTAAATATTGATTATTACATTTATCTTCTTTTTCAATAATCTTTATGTAAAATTGAGTCTTACAAGTTCTATCAAGTCATTGAGATCCAATTAAGTTTGCAACAAGAATGTATGCGAGCAGGAAAAGGGCGGTTATTCGGCCTATTCCAGATAAAATATATTTAGTTATTCAATTCCTAACTAAAATTTTATTTGCTTATACTACTGAAAACCAAAATTGATTACATTTTAATTGAAAAATAATTATTTAAGAAATTTGATAGGAAATATATACGGCCAGGAGAACGGCCTTACTTATTTTTAAGGCACAGGACAAGTTACCTGATATGGACCGTCTAAGGTTGGGTAAATATGGCCCTTCTCATTCCTAGCATGACGAAACACCATCAGTGCCTGATAGGATTTCCGTTCTCGGGCCTTAAATAAAATAAGGCAACCTCATCAGCATGTGGCAGTACCCTGATTTATATTTCTACACGGGATCACTTTCCTAATGAAATTTTTGAAACTTTTTCTCTACAATTCTGAAACTAGTACATGGTATTGTTTAAATTCATTATTGCATCTCCAGCTTAAAATAATACTACATAACCTAGGCCAGTAGCACCTGAATTCAAGGCACACTTCTACGCAAGAACACATCATCAGCCACTTGCTACTGTCTTCCGTAGAAGTAGCCGAATAAAAGAGGAAAAACTATTCAAATATCTAATATATTTAACAGAATGTTTCAAACTGAGGTCGCCATATTAAATCTACTCATTGCTTTAAAAAATGATGACATCAAATTCGAAGCCAGCGACCTCAAAAACCCCTTATGCAAATTTGCATACAAATCCTACGAAATCTAGATATTGTAAACGCTGTTATGACTTTTAAAAGTGTTATATCCAAGTTGAAGTTATCGCCCCAGAAACTTCCTCATACTAATGTTATACGAACATGCACCAAATTTGTAATTTTGGCCGATATTAGGATTTCTTGCTTCATCACCAGCGATTTTTACTTCTTTAAGTGCGAGGGGGGAGGGAATAGCACTATATTTTTTATTTTGCAATTTTGACGTAAAATACGAAGTCGACAACCTCGAAAACCCTCTTATTCAAGTTTTATGCCAATCCTAAGAAATTTTTAAATTATGAACGCTATTTTAAATTTACAAAATTCTACATTCAATCCGAAGTTATCGGCCTAAAAACTTTCTCATAATAAGTTTCATACAAACATGTAAAAAAATTGTAATCGTAGCCGTTATATTGAATTCTCTGTTTTTAATTTGGACATTAAATTCGAACTTAGCAACCAAAAAATCCGATCATTCCAAGTTTTATACTAACTCGACGAAACATTACAATTATGACAGCTCTGGTCGATCCACAATTTTGAATTTTGTAATTTTTTTTCAAAAAGTTTCTTGCAAATCAGATGAATTCTAAAGTGTTTGACACTTTTGGTGGTATCCTTGCTCCCTTTTTTGCATAATAATTATTTATGTAATAGACAGGTGAAACTAAATTTTTTTGTTAGAAGTGAACGACTTTTTAGCAGAATCAGTCGGAGAGACGAAGGTGAGCCAAAACTAAGCTGAAGGTCAGCTACAAGGAAGCCGAATGCCCCTTCTACAAACATTACTCAAATCAAAAGCAGCTTATGCGCGCGCTGCGTACAATAAGTTTACCTTCACTGATATAAACAATTACAGGGAATATTTTTATGCAGTGAAACTCTTCAATAGCCCTCCTTTCTATAGCCCTTCCGAGAATTGACGCCGCGCCGCAGGTAAGCAATTTTTGTAATTGCGAAACTTCTGCAACATCAATTTAAGATGTTTAAAAGTTTCTAAATAATTTCTGTAATTTATGTTAATTTATCGCTATCTCATAATTTCGTGCTAATATAATTGCTACTCACAATAAATCTTTTAAATTAAATGCAAAGTTGATAAGGAGTTTACCACTTACGAAACTACTATAATAAGTACATAGTGTGGTTAAGAGGCAAACAGTCTTTTTATGTGAGCATGAGTTCGCAACAATAAAGTATAGACGAGCGCAAATCGAAATTGAACATTGCAAACATGGGAGGATAAAAAGGCGTTAGACTTTTGGTTGCATAAGATACTTTATGTAAAAAAGTATGATTTATATGTTTATCACGTCTAATATTTGAGGTAAGTTAAGGCCGCCATAAGCGTGCATAGACGACAGGAAATATGTATGCTTGAAGTACGATTATAAGCCCATAATACTCCTAGTAGTATTGTGAACTAAGTATTATGTTGCGCACGTGCCTATTCGCTGCCGCTTCTCCTGTTGTATTAAAGGCTACTCTCAGAACTTAAAAGATGCTGCTTAGCCTCGCAAATGATGGTTACGTTACATAAAATAAATTAATAGTATAATGTGTACCTGAAATGCAAATAGTCTTTTCATCTGATCGTGAGTTTGTAATAGTGAGGCGTCGACAAACTCGAATTGTGAGTCAAATTCGAGTATTACAATCACGCTCGGATAAAAGATTGTTAGCCTCCTTGGTGTACACGATATGTGATGTAACATATGTATGAATTGAAGGTTTATCGCATCTGACATTCGAGATTAGGTTGACGCGTCCATAATAGTTTAGGGGACGCATCAAGGCGCATATGAGTAAAAAGTCATGAGTTCGTTACATGAAACATAGAATATCTCCCCCACATCGAGTTGAAAATTTCGGATGATAAATAAGAAGCACTAAAAAGGGTGGGTCTGTTCCTAAACTTCAATAATTATAAAAAAGCAAAAAAAAAGTATCTACAACAAAAAACTTTTTTCATAATTATACAAATTTAGGACCATACCCACCATTCTTAGTGCTTCTTGTTTAATATCCCAAATTTTCAACTTGATGTGGTTTTTCGTGTAAATATAAGTTGGGAAATAAAAAAAGTAGCGGTAAGGTAGGAATCTTGTCATGTGACCCACGCATCACATAGTGTTAAGCTGATTATTGATATTATTTATCTTTTTTTCATTTTACACATAATGTATTTGTATTAAGTGGCACGTATTATAAAGAGAATGTTGCAGCGATCGATTTAATGATTTAAATTAAAATAGGTATTTAACAAGAGTAAAGAAATAAATTTTAATAAAAATAATAAGATGCGGGCTATCAACTGGCATGCCATGTCAATATCATAAACGTGAATTATTTCGACTATTTTAAAGTGGGGAAAGCAGATTTATGAAATACAAATAACTTCGAAGGACGAATGATAGTGATTAGTATATATATATAATGTGTGTATATATACGAGCGCAAGATTTTTTAAAACATTCTTTAGTTACTCATTTATTGAAATTCTGCATATGTGGGTTTCCTTTATTTCAAGAAAATGAGAACTGGGATTGTCATTCTATTCTGCATCCTCGCCGTTTTTCCTAAGCCTATTGGTAAATATCATAATATCTATAATTTAAAGATGATTTTAAGCTGTAGTGGATTTATTTTCTATTAGAAATCTTTCAATGCAAATAATTATTTTTATCCCAACACGCACAACTCTATAAATATTTTTATTAGTGAAAATTTACTCATTACCAGTATAATTCTACTAATTTATTTAGAGATGATAGAGCCACTAAAGGTTTTTAGAAAATGAATCATTAGATTAAGATGCGAAGCCGTCGTTAATTTGTTACCTAAAATTTAATTCCATCGTGCCAAATCATACAGTCTGTCAAGTTAAAGCGTGGGTGGCTTTACTCGCAGTCGGTAAGGTGTATCGACATGATTTTGGTGTCAAAATATTAAGAAGAGCTCCCT
>NC_046657.1:14894294-14919826 GCF_010883055.1 Belonocnema kinseyi | reverse complement strand
GAGGGAGCTCTTCTTAATATTTTGACACCAAAATCATGTCGATACACCTTACCGACTGCGAGTAAAGCCACCCACGCTTTAACTTGACAGACTGTAATTGTAATTCCATCATGCCCTATCGTAATTCATCTCACAATCGCAAGGCGTAGCCATTAATGTGACTTACCGCAATTCCTATTATCTCCAAGGGGGACCCTGTGTTTGTCATTTGGCTAATTATTATTCATTTACAAATAATATAAAAAATAGGTTGAACAACTATCGCAAGGTCCCACTGTGTGCAATTGCTATTTCTACAAATTTCACTGACTCCTAGTAGAACCGCTCTAGATCATACATATGGTCACGTATGACGACCATGAGATGGGTGGCAAGTGAGCACAGCAAAATCATAACAACGGACCGGTAAAACTTTCGTGTGTTTTGATGATACGGAGCGACTTGAGAATGAAAATGAAAGCTCTCTGCATTCATCTCGGAAATGCCTCGGCATGTTTTTGGCACATAGACAATTATTATACTCTAATATCCAGGGTAAAATCTTGTAGTTTTCTTATAAGGTCTTGATGTTCCTCCTTCTCATTCTTGTGTTAGTTCATTTCTTCAAATCCTGGAGAATCCTGTATAGTCTCGACGAAGGTCTCAACTGTGCAAAGGATAATGTTTACCTAAACTGGTCCAAGGAATCATCGTTTACATTTCTGTAAACATTTTCCTGGATTTTATCGTCTCCCTTAACCCTGCGATCACTTATAAAATTTTATGTCCGCCATATTGGGTCCGCCATATTGAATTTTCAAAATCTGACTTCATATTCTTAATGAGCAACCTCAAAAACCTATATATAGATTTTTTCGATCGAATACGATCACTTATAAATTGGGCTTATAGCCTCACATATGCTATATAGGGTGTTTTAACGTTGTTACGAAACTGCGAAAATACTTAACTTCAATCAATGATATATCGATGAAAAAAAAAGCTATCTTGAATCTGAAAAATGGATTTCAGACGGCAAGGGTGCTCCTTTGTGATGCTTTCGCCCGTTTTTGAAAAAAAAATTATTTAAGATGCTATGTAACCTCAAATATAGCAAAAAACGGTGTTTTTTGCACATTTAGGTTACAATATCTCGAAAACTGAGGGTAATGGAATTTTTCTGAGGTCGGATTTGGATTCAGCGTAGCAAAAACCTTCGGGTATACTAGGTCTGGTCTCTGGTTCCGGACCATTGTCAAATTTTGTCGGCCTGTGTAATCAATTTCACAGAGTGCAATTAAAAAATCGGGCTTAATGGCCGAGCTAAACACACGAGCGTCAGCGCGCCCTGTGTTCAAGACACCTACTCTCTTATTTTGAGAACGCTGCGATCCGATAAAGGGACGAAAGGTGCCCCAAATTCTTGGGACAAGAGCAGTCCCAGAATTCAGTAAGTTGGTTGCGTTATTTTCGGGACACGCGCTGGTTCATAGAAATTGTATATGAATGTAGAAGTCGAATCGACTACTGTGGTACGCTTACGTTCTCTCGTTCGGGACAGCAGCGTTACCAAATATAAGAGAGCAACGCTGCAACACATTTTAAGACCGCCACTTCACGCAAAATGGCACTACTGTTGCGTTAAACTCGTCGTTGTGTTGCTCTACTACACCAAACGCAACAGCTGTCCTAAATTTCTTTCCATGCGCTTTTCAAATTTGAAGTTTCGAGCACATTTACAACTGAATTCAGTGTTCTTATAGTTGTTTTCATAAACAGCTAGGACACAGATCCATCCAGTGTCCGTCCAGCATATTGCAAGAAATTACCCGGTATCTTGGCTTCACTGTCACAAGACATCACCCGGGTGCTATTCAGGTTCCGATACGACTAATTCGCCTCAGTTTGAGCGCTTTTCCATTTAAACCATCTTTTAGAAAATTATCCGCGACTGCTTCCGGTCAAAGGGCGGTAACTTTTCACCTGCAAACATCTGCTAAAAATCGTGTTTGCATTGGCTAATCCGCCCCATTGAATTTTAGATCAAAATATTCCATTCCAAATTTAAAATAGAAGAATTTCTGAAACATTTTGACGCAAACAAAAACCTCCTATCTTCAATAGGTACCGAGTTATGGTAATTTAAAGAACCCGGATTTTTTTGAAAAAGGGCGATAAAACGCAATTCTCACCGTTCTACCTGTATCTTGGAACCTTTTAATTTAGCAACAAAAATGTTCAACACTTCAATTGAAGTAGACGCAATTTCGATTCTTTTATAAAAATGTAGTGACCTAACAACAATGGGTCACACATTATAGCCTCACAAAGTAGAACTTTTTTTACCTATTTTTCAGGGGCAATTACTCGTTTTTAGCATTTTCAAAACATTTCACTTCTAGGTGGAGCTACGTAAGTGGTACAATAGTACAATAGTAATTGAACAATTGACTGATTAATTGACTGGTAAAATACACGCTACTATGTTTTTATACTCAGTCATTTATCAGACAATCAATTAGTCAATTATTTAATTATTTTCTTCATCACTTACATTATTATGTAATTAATTTGCTTATATATTATTTTATCATCAACAGTTAACAATAATTTTTTTGTCTGTGATAATTAGTTTCTCAATTTTCCGTACTATTAAAATAAAATTATACAACGTTACAAAACTAATTTCCTTAATGACATTTTTTGTAAATAATAAATAGGCAATGTAAAACCATTTAATTTGTATTTTTTTCATTTAGTTACGACTAAAAATATTCTGAAAGTAATTGATTATTTTTCAACAAAAAAGAAGAAAAAAAGTCAACTATTTTTATTTTACGCGAAATTCAGTCCTCTATAATTTGTTTTCCCAACGCTTTTCTATAGGATGTGTACCAAACGGAAGTTTTGAAAAAAAAATTTTTTGCTAAAAATCACTCAAAGTGGCAAACAAATTATGTTCTTTTGAAAAGTTATAACTGTTGAGCTATAACGACTAGAAGATTTTACTTTTTTGGATTTACGCACAATTTTCTGCCCTACAACTTTTTCTATTGCACAACTTACTCAGCCTCACCTAGAAATGAAATTTTTTGAAAATACTGAACACGAGTAATGTGCCCTGAAAAATAGTTCAAAAGCGTTCAACTTTATGCGGCTATAACTTATGACCTATTGTTGCTAGGTCATTGCATTTTTTTTAATTATTCGAAATTGCGTCTACTTTAATTGAAGTTTGGAACATTTTTTGTTGTTGAATTAACAGGTTCCAAAGTAAAAGTACAAACTTCAGAATTGCGTTTTTCGCCTATTTTCCAAAAAATCCGGGTTCTTTGGAGGACCATAACTCGGCACCTGTTGAAGATAGGAGGTTTCTTCTGCGTTAAAATGTTTCAGAATATTTACTAGTCAATCTACGAAAATAGTTTTTTGTGATTTTTTTCAAAAATGTTTGCAGGACGCACGGATGTTATTTCTATAAAACTTTAAATTTTAATTAGGGCCCCTCAATAAACCGTTTTGGCACAAAAACGCGCATTACCTACTTAATACGGTGTAAAAGTACTAGATGCTTGAACTAGTAATTGAAAGCTGCGATGGTCTCAATAGGCTGATGTGGCAATAGTCTCGTGCACCGTTAGGACGCGGAGCGAAATGAGGAAGACCGCTTTCTGCATTTTCCCCGCAAGTTTGTTAGCAAATCGTTGACACAGGTATACGTCTCAGGCTACAAATCCGTAAAAGTTTAACACCTCCAAGAGCACCGGTGATCAAAGCGACTATCCTAATAGAAGATTTTTGGTGTAATGGTCGGAACTCCTTATCAGAGTTTTATACCTCCCATTATTTTCATTCTCATTGACTATGACATGCTTGGTGTACACGATAGAAAGAATTTTAAAAAATATTTAGTTTCACTATATTTGGCACTTCTTATTTTCGATAAATGGCTGTATTTCCCTAGAAATGTTTGAGGAAGTTGAATCAGGATAAATTCAGTAATAGTGGCATACATGTTTAAAAATCACCCTTAATCCCGTAATACTCGCGTATTACTTTTCACAGTTCAGCCTAATAATAGCGTTATAATGTGTATAAGCGCGTAATTGTGCGTAATAATCGCGTAATAATCCGCGATTTTCGGGTAATATCAAGGAAATTTTCGTTCACTCTGTACTTTTGGGACTTTTTTTTATACGAGATTTTCCCCAATGTTTCTAGAACACAAAATGTATTCAATAATTACCCTGAGTAAATTTAATGATTATTTTACAAATTCCAAAAATCAGAGTTTAACATTTTTCTACGAAAAACACAATCCATGAATTGCAGAACGAAATCAAAGAAAATTAGAGTCAATTTATTTAGAAAAAGTACTAAGGAATCATTTTTGGGGTGCCAAATTATTAAAAAATAAATTAAACTTAAAAAAAGTACACTTTAAAAGAGCTTTTAAAATAAAAAATGGATTGAATTATTTCAATCACACCTCATTTTAAATTGTCCTACTTTTAAATTGATCTGAATTTATGCGAATTTAATCTTCCTAAAATTATTATCCATGTATTCAAAGACGTTTATTTATATTCCGGCAAGTCTCAACTATATACTTTGCAATTTTTAAATCTAAAATTATCACTTTCAATTTAAAATTCTATCGTATATAATCAAATATCTTCAAATTTTTAACTATTTAATACACTAAATACTTCAAGTTTAAAATTTCTTAATTTTCAAAGTGTAAAAGTAGCCTTAATAATTAGGGTTTTAAATATTCTTGAAATTGCGATTATCCATTTGAAGATGAGCGCAACATAAAGAACACCTTTCTTTTTGCGATCTCTGATAAATACATTGTTTTATCGCATACGGAAAAATATTTATCATTTTACTCAGTAATTGTCGGTGTTCACGCTTTGCGGTCGATTGTACATTTTTCTCGCGTTCGATTATGTGATTACCTCGCGCTACGCGCTCGGTCTTTATATTTTTGCACATTCTTGCACAAACCTTTTAAAATTAACACTGAAAACATCCACTACTGTAATTTTGAGATTGTGAATTTTCTTTTGTTAAAAGAGCTTATCTGGAGAGTTTGAGCGCATCTACACTGCCGTGCAAAAGTCTTAGGCCATCTCTTTTCTAATGACTGAATGAATTCTCTTAATTTTAATTATCCCAGAGCTAAAAAAATTTATCTTAAAAATATTGATTGTTTTTTATATTCTATATAATATAAGCACAGGGCGAAGCCAATCTGTCTAATTTCAAAGTAGATTTTGCAAAAATAGTGTAAATTTAATTGTTTTCTTAAATTTTCAAAAACTTCCGGAATAATCAACATTTTTCAAAGTTCTTGGGCTCATTTTAAAGCTATTTTTTATTGTATCACAACAGATACATGCCCTATCATGAATATTATTCATGAAAAATTTCAATGAGTTTTCGGTAATTTTTAGAAGCATACCTTTTGTCTAAAATGGCAAAAAAAAATGGAATTTTAGATTTTCCATTATTTATGGTGCGTTCACATTTTTAATTTTTAACTTTTTAAACAAATTAAAAAAGTCTTTATGATAATCTTGTAGCGCTTTCAGAAATCAACGTTATTCTTTTCTTGACTTTTTTTCAAATCATGATTTGTTTGGCTTAAAATATTCATTTTTTTTTATTTTGAAAATGCTCTAACTCTGATAATTTTTTTCATAGCAATTATTCATTAAGATAAATTGTTTAAGTTTCTGAGTACTATGAATAACCGCATATAAAATTTTTGAATCTTGGAAAAATGTGGTTTCCAAAATTTTGAAAGTGCGCTCGCTTTTTGAATTTTCATCCAAAATAGCTGCTTTACGAACTCGTTCTTTATTTTTGGACCTCAAAAAAGTGTGACGAAGAAGAATTCAATTTGATCAATTTTTTAAAAGTTATCGTGCGTACAGACTACAGACAGACAAACACCTTCGTAAAAATCGTTTTTTTCTGATTTAGGGGGTCTTAAAGCTTGAAGATTTGATGAAAACCAACCAAGTAAAATTTTACATAAAACCAATACCTTCCCATTAGGATGAGAATGTAAAAATTATCACATGCATGAAAGTCGTTTATTCATCATGCAAACGCTATGAATTAGTCTACTTTTTTATTTTTGTACCTACAATTATTTAATTTTAAAGTTTAGAAATTACCATTGTGAAAAATAAGTAAAATATTTAAAGGAATTGAATTTAAAATTCATTGCATTAAACGTATATTTTGAAAATGAAACTGAAAACAGTAGTCAACATTCAAAAGAAGTGACGAAAAGTAAGAAAGTGGCTCGTTCGCTTGCAATAAGTATTGAAAACGATATATTTTTACATTTTTAATGTTTAAATATGAAGAATCAGAAAACTTCAGTCCAAAAATCTACCTAATCTTTTGTGGATTTTTTTCAATTATTTCCTAAGATATAATTCCTATTGAATTCACATCTTTTTTCAGTGACCAAAATGCACTTAAGAAAAAACTAGCCAATACTCCAGAGTCAATCTTGAAAGCACAGCGAGTTTAAAAAAAGTTGATATTGATATTTGAAGAAATTATTTACATAAATATTGCTGCACACATTTTTGTGCCCATTTGTAAAAAATGATTTGAGGTTTGGACAGTTGCAGCTTCACATCGACGTCTTTGCAAATAAATTTTAACGCTATACAGACCTTTAAATTCACATTAAAAAATATATAACTAAAAAAGGGTATTTCCTTTTTACTCCTGCTATATTTCTTAATTAGGACTTTTAAGAGTACTTGTAGTAAGAGGTTGCAACTACGTAATACATGCATCGATTGCTGTTGATTCTGGATCCTGTTTTCAAGATAAAACTTTTCACATTTAACAATCAATCTTATATCAAATAGAGATTCATTTTAATTCCACATATTTTCTTTATTATTATCTATCAGTCTTTACGGATATACTAACAATTTTAAGATTTTTGCGATTTTGCGAATTTTGAATGTATTGTAAGTTTTAAACCTTTTTATTGGCACATTGTTTTTTAATTTAGGCTGATGCGGCAACGATGTTTATTTATTTATAAATAATATACGAAGCTCCAGTGTCGAAATATTCGAGCTGCAGCAATAAATTATTTTTCAGCTGACAATAAATTCACTATAATTTCAAATGCATAAATGCTGTTGTTTCTTCTTGTGTAAATTTAAATTAATCATTATTTGAAAAATGATGAGCCTCAACTGAAGATGTCACAGACTTCACCATAAAATATTATAAAGTTAACCGATCAATAATAGGAAATACATGTCCTATCAATCGATAACATTATGCTTTAAATTACGGAGTGTGATTCTATGGTTGCAATGGTAACAAAGTTTAACTGCATAGTGCACTTCCATAATTTATTACGAGTAATTTTCGATTCAAAGAAGGAAAATAATAATTCAAATGTAAAATATAAGCTCACTGTCGGTGCCGGTATTTTATCACACGGAATAAATCTATAAAAATACCCACGTCACGCTCAAGTTTCGTGTCACACTCCAGCGTTACGTCACACCCCAGCATGGTAGAGGACTGAGCGCGCTAATTCATGTAATTTATCAAATTCATCGAATTCATGGAATTGAAGAAATTTATAGAATTAATGGAATTCATGGGATTCAAGGAATTTATTAAATTGATCGAATTTTTGGAATTCAAGAAATTTATAGAATTCGTGGAATTCAAAGAATTAATTGTATTTATAACATTTATGGAATTTAGAGAATTTATAAAAATTGTGGAATTCGTGGAATTCGCGTGATTCATGAATTTTCTGAAGTTTACGGACTTTAAGGAATTCACAGAATTTACAGAATTCATGGAATTTACAGAATTCATGGAATTCACGGAATTCTTGGATCTAATAAAAGCAAGGAATTCAGAGAATTCGTGGAATTCACGGAATTAATGTAATTAACGAAATTTACGTAATTTCTGAATCTCAGAGAATTCAAATAATTCATAGAATTCAAGGAATGAATGTTTTTTAAGGAATTTATGTAGCTTAAGGACTTTATAGAATTTATGGAAGTCAAGAAATTTGTGGAATTTAAGACATTCAAGGAATACATGGAATTCACAGAATTTATAGAATAAGGATTCGTGAGATTCTTGTGACTCAATGAATGCAAGAAATTCACGCAAATAACAGAATTCGTGGAATTTACGTAATTCATGGAATTCATGAAATTCGTAGAGCTCATGGAATTTCAGGAATTCATTTAATTCAAGAAATTTATGAAATTCAAGGAATTAATGTAATTAAATTAATTAATTAAATTCATGAAATACAAAGACCCATGAAATTCAAATACTTCATAAATTGTAAGTTATTCTCGGAATTTCTGGAATTCGTGAAATTCATGGAATTCATGAATTTCGTGGAATTCTTTCAATTCATGAATTTCGTGGAATTCTTGGAATTCATGGAATTCATTAAATTTAAGGAATTTACGGAATTTATGGATTTCATGGAATACAAGGAATTCCATAAAGGACCCCGCACATAGTAAATGGTTTTTTGTGAAAGAAAAACATTAAATTGTACTTTTGAACCTGCAGAAAAAAATTTGAAAGAAAAAAAAAGAATAATGGACAGCTTTTTAACAAGCTCTTGTCAAAGTTTCAATTCTACCTGTATTTTAATAGAAAAATGTTTATTTTAGTGCAAATGATTTTTTTCATTCAAAAAGCTTTGATAGATTTAGCTAAAAGTTAAACATTTTGTCGGTCAGACTTACTGAAACAAAATGTTAATACCTCAAACATCCAAATAAAAAAATAATAATTTTTTAGTCACTTTAATCAGTAGAGATTTTTTGTCCAACTGCTACGGTTTAAAATCACTTTAAAATAAGTGGAAGAAGCAAGCATAGCAAGAATATGCAGTTTAATTGATTTTTAGGGATGTTTTAACATCCCTTAAACATTAAAACCAGAAAATTGGCATTCCTTAATGAACAAAAACGCACGAGATATTCTGATATATATGTGAGATGAGTACGGTTGTGAGGAGTAAATTGCGTAGCCAAACATTAATTTACATTGTAGTTGTGGGCTGGGATTTGGCTAAATAGGGAAAGTGAGGTAATGTCTTTTAGGGAGCGGGGTAGTTCCTTGGTCAGGAGTTCGGGCCTTCATGGTGGACAAGGGTGGTTCTCGTGGTGCTCTAGGATGTTAGGGTTGGGGAAAGGGTGTCTGCAGGGGCTGAGAGGGGTGAAATAGTGTAAAGGAACGGAAATTTTAGAGCGGTAAGCGACAGCAGCCTGAAGAGACATCTGTTGGCTGCAGTACGTAGTTTTGTGTCTGGATAGGTTACAGTTGCCGACTTAAGAGCGGGAGGTGGGCAGTGAGAGTACTGACAGTGCTGCAAGTGAATTAGACGGTGAGGAAATTTCCAGAAGGACGCGACGGCCAACTGTGCGTGGCCCAGTGTCGAGTGGTGCATCAGGGAAGGGGAAGAATGAGAACGAAGGAAACGACAAGGCAAGGAAGAGAGCGTCTAGTGCAAGTAAGGGGGACGATGTCTTAAAGAGGAAAAGGGAAATCTGAGAGAGTGCAGAGAAAAGCGCAGTAGAGTCCCTTTAAAAAAAGCGTACGAACACGTAGGTCACCCCCCTTCCCCTAAAAATGGAGGAGCAGATGGACAAGGAGGCTCTTGGGGTACTGACGGGCAAGATTAGAGGGTTGAGGAACGACGTAAGGGGGGCTATGGAGCAGATGGAAATTATTAGGGAGGACCTGAGTGTAAGAGATGATAGATAGGAAAAGGAAGTAAAATATATGAGGGGAAAGGTAGAAGGATTGCAGAGGGAGCTGGCGTCGATAAGGAAGCAAAAAGAGGATAAAATACAGGAGATAGAAGCAGATATTATGATGTGGAAGAAAAGGGCGAAAGAAAGACTGGATAAGCTGGAGGGCAGGTCGGGAATGGAAGCAGTTGACCCCGGGGTAGACGAAAAGCAAGGTATTTAGGAGAATGTTGAGATTATGATTAAATAGAAAGCGGGAGAGCGTAAGAATGAAAAGGAGGAGCGAGCGGATAGGGAAAGGATAAGAGGAATGGAGTTGAAGATAGAGAGAAGAGGGATAGCATATGAGGGAAATAATATAGTAATAAGACAATTGAAGATAAAGAGCGGGAAGAAAGGGAGGGGGTGGAAGCGCTGCTACAGAACATTGGGTGGGTTGAAGGCAAGGTAGGGAAAGTTAGAATGGAAGAGCGAAAGGAGAATGATGTGGCGGTGGTGGAAATGAAGAGCTGCAAAGAAAAATTGGGGTTTATGCGTAACAAAAATAGGATAAAGGACAAGAAGGTTTTCATCGATCAAGATTTGAAGAAGAAGGAAAGGGATATGCATATAATGCTAAATGGCAGGGCTCTGAAGAAGAGGAGTTAAAGGAGAACGACGAAGGAAGGGTATCGAAAAATAAAAATAGACGAGAAAATGTAGGTATGGGACGAGAAGAAGGAGGTGTTGAAGGAAGTGCAGGGGAACTTTTTTGGTGGAAAGTAGAGTGGTAAATGTAAAGCAGGTCCCGGAAAGGGGAGAGCTCTGTTAGAGAATCAAAGCATAAAATAATAAATAAATAGGGGGATTCTAAGAGACTCGATATAAGACAGAGGCTGGACGGTGGCGAATGGTATGGTAACATGAGACGAAGAGTGAGAATAGTAGTGGAAAGAATGAACCGCGAAAAGAGAGGACTACGTAAAAACAAGGAAGGAGTTTAGGGTGATGTGTAAGAAGAAAGAGCAGAAAAGGGAAAAAGAGCTGGAAGAGGAGTTGAGAAGTGTAAAGACCAAAGGGGACGTGTAAGAGATAATTAATTAATTTAGCAAACGCAGGGTGGGGATAAGTGAGAAGATAGGGAGCGAAGAATGGCAAATTTTCTTAAGAAGTCATTTCAGGGGTCAGATACACATAAGAGAGATGAGGACATTATAAGAACGAGAGAGATAGATGGAGAGGAGCTAGATGATGAGGAGATAAAGAACCATATGAGAAAGTTGACACAATCTAAGACAACAAGACTAGACGGAGTAGAGAACGAAGCGTGGCTCTTTTGCACACAAGAGGTAAGGGAGAGGCTGAGGGGTTTGTGAAAAAAGCATGGAAGAGAGGGATTCCCAAGAGGATGGAGGTAGAGATTCATCGTACCACTTAATAAGAAAGAGGGTAGGGAAAGGCCGGAAAATTATAGAGGAATTACGCAAATATATACTGTGTACAAAATATACGCAATGGTGTTTGCAGATAGGCTGCGCAAGGATGTTGAGGGGGAGAAATATTGTCGGAGACGCAGGCGGGCTTTAAGGTGGGAAGGATCACTACTGACGATATTTACGTCTTGCAGCACGTGGTGGATAGAGAACTAACCAAAAAGAGTAACAAAGTGTACGCCTTTTTTCTAGATGTGAAGAGCGCTTTCCCTTCGGTGGACAGGGGAAGATTGTCGAAGGCAATGAAAGAGAGGGCAGTGAAGAAGGGCCTGATCCAGAGGGTAAGGGAAGTATATGAGTAGACGGAAGATAGGGTGAAAGGAGGGAAGAGAAGTTTTGTGGGATTCTGGATGAATAGGGGGTTAAGGCAAGGGTGCCTGATTAAGCCCAACGCTTTTTGCAATTTTTATTGCGAATGTGGAAAGTAAGCTAGCGGTAAGAGCGGTAGGAGGAGTTAGGATAGGAGGAGTCAGAATATGGTCACTCACATATGCAGATGACATAGTGCTGCTAGCTAAGGGCAAAAAAATTCATGGGATTCACGAAATTCAATTAATTCACGGAATTCCTGAAAATTACAGAATTCACGGAATTTCCAGTTGAACCTACTTTCGAAGTTACGCTTGAACCTTGTGTCCCGAATCACAAACCTTTTTTGTTAATCAAATATTTTAAACATACTGAAAGAACTCTCAGGCATTTTAGGGTAAAGTCATGTAAAAATATGAGTTCTTAGTCAGTTTTAGGTTTTGTGGCTCTGGATGGAACGTTTTATGTGTCCATCACACTTTATAATGTCAATTTTCTGAATCAGGAATAAGGGATACGATATTGCAAGTTTTGGTACCATGATCGTAAAACAATGAATTATCCTTAGCCGATAATACTAATTTTCCTTTAATGTTTATTTAAAGAACGTTATTTCGTCATCAAACAGCTAACTTTTTCTAACATCTCGTGGGCACGGGAAGACACCTTAGCAAGTTGTTACAGAAATAATATTGGTGAAACCTATACCCTTTTTTAACATCTTGTGGACACGCGTAGGCAGAGAAATAATGTTGGTCAAAGCGCTATCCCTTTCGAAGCGGCGCGCCAGTATAGTGCCTATATGACTGGCCACAGAAATGTTATTAGTTAAAACCTTATTCCCTTCTAGAATATCTTTGGGACTAGAAGTTACCTCGTTGAATGATCACAGAAATAATTTTGGTCAAACACCTACTTTTTTCATCATCTCGTGAGCTCGGGAGGGCACCCCAGTTAATAATCACAGAAATAAATTAGGTTAATCCCCATACCCTTTTACATATCTCCTGGGCACGCCAAGGTAGTCTTGTGACTGGTAAGATACATAAGTTTGGTAAAACCCCTACACCTTTGCAACAGCTTGTAGCGGCGGTATGATTTCCCTATGATTGATCAAAGAAATGATGTTCAAAACCCTAACCTTTTCTAGCATCTCTTGGGGACAGAAAGTTACCCCTCCGACTGGTACAAAAAAATTTTGGTCAAAGAGTGTTAATGGTCACAGAAATAATGTTGATCGAAGCCCTACCCTTTTTCAACGTATTGTGGGTACGAGAAGATACCCAGCCCATTTCCAACATCTCGGGATCAATTAAATAAATTCAGTTTAACCACTAACCCTATCTGATATTTCTTGAGTGGGACTTACACCTTGCAGGCCAGTTTGCAAATCAATTTTCGGGAATTTATTGCAGCCCACATTAAAAAGATTGTAGTACGAAATAAAAAATTAAACAAAACTTTTAATTTTTATTACGTCAGCGACGCCCTGATCGTTCATTTTTATCGCAATTTAATTAAATTAACAAGAATTTTACGAAAAATATCCTTCAAGCTGGAAAATTATTCATATTCTAATAGCGTTGGAATGACGCAGGGGTGCGTGTACCGCTCGTGCGCATTCATGGATGATGTTAAGCTATAAATCTCGAACCAGAGAAAGTTTTACCAAACCCTTATAGAGATTCCTTTCTAAGACCATTCAGATTATAAAAATGCAAAAAATGGATTTTTTGCAACCGAAAAGATATAAGTCCACCTTAAATAGTTTAGTGCTTGAAACCATGGATCTAAAAGTTAGTGTGCAAGGGTATCGTGGATTGGTGTTTTTAAATAAACTAGATATTATGAATAATATTCACATTTTTAGCCTACTGTTCATTAGTCACAAATGAGTTTTTCAAAACTTCTACTATCACGTCTGTATCAGACAACATTGCACCCTTGCCATTTCCCACGGTATCCAGCTCTGTACTTTCACCTCTCTTCATGTTGATCGTTGCCCAATAAAACAGTGTTTTGATTCCATAAAAATGGTTTTGCATTTTTTTCTCTTCTGTTTCAACTTTACCAATTCTTTCCTTGACTAATAATTTTACTTGGATGTCACCATTCCACCATGCATAACTATACATTCTTTCTACAATCGCATTACCACGCAAATCAGTCGCTCTCCTGTCAATGACGTCCCAGATCATAGTAGATCCGCCCTCTTTATCTTTATTGTTTATCAGCGCCTTTTAAGTTGTTTCATCTATACGTTTGTTTATTCTTTTTTCAAATCGAATCGAATTTCCGGTTTCTGTGGATTCTCAACCTTAAATTGCGTTTGTTTCGGTTTTTTCTTGTGTTTTCCTTTTTCCCCATTTGTGGCCTAGATTTATCTTGGAGGCTAGAAGATGATGATTAGTACTGAATTCAGAATCTCTCATGATACTTGTATCTCTCACTATCCCTCTTAGTCTTCTATCCGCAACAACTAAGTAAATTATAATGTGGCTTTCGTTTCTACATCAGATGTACATATGGATCATTCTATTCCTAAACCAAATATTTGAAATGAATAAGCCCTTTTCTAGACATAAGCTAACCAATCTATCTCTGTTGTTATTTGTTCCTGGATTATCAAAATTACCTATTGCCCTTTATTTTCCCTGACATTGGACGTAAACCCATTTATTCATATCTCCTCTCAGAATGATTCTTTCACCATGATCGCAAGCATCATATACTTTCTCGAATCATCATCAGAAAGGACAGCGTAGACTATCAAAAATAATCTTCTGATTCTTACTTTCATTGTAAACTACAACAATCAAGGAGATATAAATCTGTCATCCCTGACATGCTGATCCGTGATTCATATCAAACCGACTTCTTGGTTGCCATGTGATTCACTATCCACTCCTGACCATAATTCAAGTCCGCCTTTCAACTCCCCATTTCCTATCCATCTAATGTCGCATCCACTCTTCTCTCATTTAGCTACACACAAAATATCCAGCTTTCTTACGTGCATACATTCTCATAATTCTCTCACCTTAATATCATTCCCCCTCTAGCATTCCAAACACCCAGTTTCGATTCAGCGCTGGAATCTTGCCCTATACCTTTACCGGCTGCATGCCTTTCGCAAATGAAAGTTCCAGTCTATTTCGCGGCCATTTTATTTTCTGTATTATTCATTGCTTGAAGTATAAGCCCAACTACGACCCTTAGGCGGAAAATATAGTTTGCGAGTCGAAATCATGTCCAAATTAAGTATCTAATCGTCGTAGGGCAGAGAGTCTACTTATAACGTCAGTCCCGCCAAACCATACAAGATTAAAGGAAAGTGTAGAGATAGAACTAGAAACTCGAGTCTCAGTTGTTTAGTGTTTTATACTGAAAAGGTCAGTAATCTTCAGCATTGTAGTATTATATGCTAGTCCATATTGCCCCATCTGCTCTATTCCGCCTTTTCTCGGAATATCTTCCTTTCAGTTTCAGTTTTACCAAAATATAGTTGAATTTTAGTCAAAACAAAATTTGTAAACAAGAATAAAGTTTTTTAACTTTTGAAATTGCAAAGAAGTATTTAAAATGTTTTTAATCGCTTAAAACAAAAAGGAGCCTTAATGCTATTTAAAAGTTGTTGGTATTTCAATTCAGTTTTTAGCAAAAGAGTTGACGTCTTACAACAAAAAGACGAATTTTCTAGAGGAAAAAAATTGAACTCTCGACAAAAGAGCCAATGCTCATTCAAGAAATAGAAATCTAAACCAAATATTCCTATTTCTAAAAACAAATGTAACCTTTAAAATATCATGATTCAAAATTCAGTTAGTTAACATCGCCTACAAAAATAATTACACAATAAAAAACAATTCTCTAAAAGCTGTCGTTGTTTTTTTAGCCACTTTCATTAATTTAATGTTCGAAATTTCTTGAAGGATTTAAAAATATATTAATTTAACCCATGTGTATATAATCCGGTAGCCACTAACAGTGTGTACTAATAGCTCCCAGAGATTCCTCTTTTTCAAAAGCTCGAAAAAGGGCCCTTGATTACGAATATCTTGAGTAGGTTTTCGAAATCATGGTCAATTATTGTTTAAGCAATTTTTAAAACAATTTCATTATTTATTCTTGAAAAAAATTATAAAATCATTTTTAGCATGAATAAGCGAAAATAAAACTTTTTTTGCGTCTTGCACGTTTTTCGTACGACGAACTGTTTGCAATGTAAAGCGTTATAAACAAATGATTTTTTAGAAAAATTGCCATATTTGCAGTGTAACCTCAGAATCTGTTCCTCAAAAAAATTTTTGAACAAATACATTATCTATATCGAGGAGAGATCTCTTGAGATAAAAAAGAAATCTCCTGATCAAATTAAACCTTCTTCCTTTCAATTGTTGTTGAAACGTTGCTAATTTATAGAAAAATTGGTTAGACCCTTCATTTATTAATTAACAATAACCCCGATCAACCAGTGTCATTATATTGCACCAAACTGTTGCAAAACCTTTATCTAGTATTAATAACATAATTTATTTGGTCATAATTTCGTTTGCTAAATTGTTTATAACGATTGATATAAATAATGACCCTCAATAAACAGTGTTAACTTACATTTTTTATAATAATCCTTGAGACATCATTCAACTTTCCACTATCGTGATATTTTCTCGGATGGGGAGCCATTATTTATTCACGGCCTTATAAACCATATAAATTTTCTCAGATGATAAGCCATTATTTATTGACAGCCTTATTAACAATACATTTTTTATAAATATACGCTTCCTTAAAAGCCACCATTTTAAAGTTATTAGCAAATACCCTTTTTTATATCCTTCATTTTACCGTGAACAATATAAATATCTTGGATAGCATTTTTGATACATGTGCTTAATTGTTTATAGCTATTTTATCTAAAAAATTATCGATTAGGAAAATCGATTTGTTTTAAATGTATAATAATGTATGGCCCAAAATAAAAATTTTCACTATCGTCATATTTTCTCTTACGATGAGATTGTATCGATTTTCTTAGTTGACCGGTTTTTAAATAATGACAATTATAAACAATAAGGTGCAAGTTTTGAAAATGCTTCCCAAGATAATTATATTTTTTGCGGTCAAAAAAACAATATAAAAAAGGTGAAAAATAATAAATAAAAAATTGTGGCCTTTAGGCGATAACATATTTATAAAAAAATACATTGTTTATAAGGCCGAGAATAAATAATGACTCGTGGTACGAGTAAATATCACCATACTAAAAAGTTTAATCATGTGTTAAGGATTAATAAAAAAAGTGTAATTTAACTCTGGTTATTGAGGGTCATTATTTATATCAACCGTTGTAAATAATTTATCGAAAGAAATTATGTACACAAATTATGTTATTAATGCTAGATACAATTTTCACAACAATTTTAAGCAATATTATGAAACTGGCTGATCTAGGTGATTGTTTATTATTAAATGAAGGCTCTAAATTATTTCCTCTGAAACATATAAACTTTTAACAACAATTTAAGGAGATAATTTTTTATTTTAGCCGAAGATTTCTTTTTCCTCTCCAGAGATCTATCCTCGGTATAGACAGTGTAGAAGTTTAAAAATTTTTAGCAATAGATTTTAAAGTAACCTTGTGCAAATATGGCAATTTACATTGCAAACAGTTGGTCTGCAAAACGCAAAAAAGTTTTATTATTTCTAAGCAACGCAATAAATGATTTTATTTTTGTGTGTATAAATTATAAAATTGTTTCAAAAAATTGTTTAAACAAAAATTAACCCCAATTTCTAAAACCTACCCAAAATATTCGTAATCAGGAGTCTTCTTTGACCTTTTAAAAAAGAGTAATCTCGGGGACCTATTAGTGTATACAAAAGTGTTAGTGGCGACATAATTAATACATTCATGAATCATAAAAGATACTAAATACTTTTTTTTCAATACAACTTTGCCTTGCAGACAGTTATCTAACTTTTTAAATCATATAAATTTATGTATCACACAATAGAATTTGTTCTTATATTAAAAACTTTTTCCTTAAAACTAAATACATATCTAAATCTGATAATAGAATATATAGATGACTCAACATTTATGTTTCTTCGTTTTTATTTAAGATGCTATATATCTAATAGTACTCATGAGCTTTGGCTTTTATATAATTAACAATTCTTCAATCTATAGCACTGTATTTTTTATTCAAAGACTCGAGTTATTTTACACGAAGCCAAATTTATGAGATCATTGACATTATATATTGTGCCAATAATGTAGTTTTCAGTACTACATACATAAGTAATACATAAGAGGCGCCAGTTATCAATCGCAAATTTTGTAATAAAAAATCATGAAAATTATCAGGATAATTTAATGATTGAAACAATAATTAATTTCCTATCCATGTTTTCTTTTTCCAGAATTAGTTTGGAGGTTTAGAAGGAATCCAATTCATGCTACTCCCATTCAACTTATTAATGTTGATTATTATGAAAGTTATCTGATCCAAGGTGAAGCTGTTCTATTAGAAGCAGGGAAATACCAGGTCGGAACTGATAATGAATACGAACATGTCATTGGAATAATCTTATTCAGAAGTTTATGTCCATTCCTGGTTCGTAGAGAGGGACTTCAGAATGCCTACCAAAGAGTTAAATTACGCATAATTGAAGATTATGCCAACGAAACTGTACCAATAATGAGAGACGATTCCCTGAATAGACTATTTTTTAACAAATTTGGTCCAGCATTTGTTGCCCCTGCCCAGAAACATTAATAATCTTACATAAGAGCACACATACATGGACATTTTCACTCATTCAATTATTCAGCATTTCATTATTATTTGCGAGAAATATTATACATTTTAAAAGTTACTGAGGCAACTTAGTTTTGTAATCTCGTATCTGTATTGGTATTGTTTATTGTTGGCGCGATCACCCAGAATTAATTGCAAGAAAATTTACCTATGCTTGCAAGTTTGAGGGCGTAGGGCTTGTATCTGCCGACAAAAACTATAAATCTTATTAGAAAAAATTGTTGCACACGAATTTCTAGATATCTTCCAAATAAAATTTTTTTATTTTTTACTTTTTTTCTTTCATTTTTTCTCAATACGATGCCGAATCCGCAAGAAACTAAGACTTATACAAAGCAAATTTCGATATTTGCAATCCTTTGCAGTCCGTGCGCTCAATTCGAGTAAATCCGAAAGTAACTTTCAATTTTTTTCAATCCGTCCGTCAACATTTAATTTTCTTTATTTATTCACATATTTTATAAGTTATACAGAGTAACTACAAAGGCGTGTGGTTGATGTTTTAACGCAATTGTTCACGACTAACCATCTAATCTTACTATAAAATATAATATAAAGAAACAGACTTTTATTTTTAAAAGAAACTGTTAAAAATGTTTGAGATTCTATAACACTTCTACAGTACAAACTTAAAGTAAATTTGAAAACATGGTATTAGAATTATCCAATTTAAATACGTTCATTGTAGATGTTGTAAATTCTGAAGTCGCTGTCCAGTATTCCAATACATGTATTACAGCTTTGTAAGACGACGATTTTACACAATGAAGCAGTTCAGAATATTTATGATGATGAGGGCCTCCACAAACCGTGGATTCAAAAATTTGACAGCAATAAAGTTTTCTATTAAAAAAAAATTAATGATCAATTAAGTATATATCTGAAAAGTATATATTCAGTCCAGCTGTCACCGAAAGAACAATTTAGAGCAGAAAGTTTTATTCCTGTGGTTGATCAGGTTACAGCATCTCTGATCGATAGGATTCGAGCCTATGACCTTGTCTGCGATCGATTTGGCTTTTTGAATCATTTATCGGAGCTACACAAGGCTGCCGATAACTTAGTGAAGCTGTAACGGCGATCTGGAGATTAGTCTTTAGAATGAGTTGGTTCAACTAGTAGCATTAATAGATGCTTTCAAGAAGAACTAAAATTTCAACAGTGAACCACAAGAAATTTTCTTCCACAGTATTCTGATGGATAAAAACTGAAGCGCTGCACTTCCTAACATTGAGATTACATTAAGAATGTACTTGGTATTGATGGTGGCTAATTGCAGCGGAGAATGTTCATTTTCCAAAATGAAAATGATTAAAAATAGGCTACGTACGACGATGACACAAAAACGTCTTGTACATTTGCCATTGCTCTGTATAGAGAGTGATTTACTTCGAGAAGTGGATTTCGGAGAAATCATCAATGATTTTGACTTTAAGAAAGCACGTAAAGTGTCATCCAGTTAAATGTAATAAACTATCAAATGCAATAAATATATTCAAAAAATGACAAAAACAATATGTATTTTAATAGTGTCAATTTGCTTTTCGAATGTAAAAATAAAATTATCAATAGATATTTATTAATTGAAAGGGCCTCCACTTTTTACATGCCCCGGGCCCCCACATACCATCACCCGGCTCTGTATGTATCATAAGAATGTAGCTATTACGTGAAACGGGAGAGAATTAAAGGAAAACCAATAATTGCGTGCGCATTCATTAATGAAAAAGAGAGGGGATGGACAGGTCTGATGAATGGAGAGACCGACACGAAACGAGGACTGATCGAGGAAGTGCATTCTTCGCTCAGCAGCGCTACGAGCAGCTGCTTTTGCGTGGACAAATTAATGAACTCAATCATGCAGTTCAAAGAATTAATGGAATTCGTTATATTCAAGTGATTCAAGAAACTCGCGGAATTGACTGTGATCACGAAATTGACAGAGTTCAAGGAATAAAGCAAAGTTAATAAATTATCGAATTTCATGGAATTCACGAAATGAAATAAATTCAAGAGATTCAAGGAATTCACGAAATTTGTGTAAATCCATAAATTCCATAAATTACTTGAATTTCATGAATTCTTTGAATTCCTTGAATTTAGTGAATTCATCACATTCGGCAAATTCTATTGCTTTCGCGAATTCCATGAATTTGGTGCAATAATTAAATTCCGTTAATACTTTCAATTCTGTGAATTCCGTACGTTCCTTGAATTTCATAAATCTGTTGTATTCTTTGAAGTTCGAGAATTCCGTGAATTCTGTGAATTCCGAGAATTTAATGGAATTCATGAATTCTAGGCATTATGTGAATTCCGCTAATTCCTTTAATTTAATAAATTCTGTGCATTCCATGAAACCTGTCAATTTATAAAATTCCTTAAATACCTTGAATTAATTATATTCTTGAAATTCGTTGAATTTCGTGAGTTTTTTGGATTCAATGAATGAGTTGAATTATGTGCATTTGTTGCTTTTCCTGAATTCCTTAAATTCCCTGAATTATGTAAATTCCAAGAATCCCGTTAATTTTCTAAATTCTCTGCATACCGTGAATTCCGTGAATGCACTGAATTCCATGAAATCCTTGAAGTTTAAAAATGCCATTAATTCCGAAGATTCCACGAATTCCTTAAATTCCATAAAAACCTTGAACTTCATGAATACGCGTGTTATATACTATACATTAAAAACAGTTATTGCTCAGTCAAAAAATGTCTTTTTTTGTGTGTAAAAAAAGTCCTGAGCAATAATTAAAATTTTTTAATTTTCAGCCTCAACGGGTGCTGAGATATCTAGCCGATAGTATGATACATAAGATTAGTGAGTACTTCGAAGGAAAATTTAAACTTTTCAGGGGACTTTGATAAAAACAATTATTTTAAAATAATTTAAAATTAAATTTTACTTATTTAAAAACGGATTGATATCATTTTTTCTTCAAAAATGTAAAAATTTTATAAACTTTTCAATTATAATAAAGAATTAAGAAATGTCAAGTGCAAAAATGCCTTAATAACTTTGGTGACAAAAAGGGATTTTATGTAATACAAAAATCTCCATAAAAAGCGCAGTTACAAAATGGGCTCAAAACATATGGTTCTTAAATAATCAAAACTTTTAAAAACGATCCAAGAGTAATAAATAATTAAGAAAATCGAGTACAAAAATGCTTTAATAACCTCAATGACAAACGAATCGTTTTATTTTATACAAAAGCTTCCATAAAATTCACCGTTTTCAATGTATCAAATTCTTTAATTATACTTTTTTATTCATTCCAGTTTCAAATGAGGAATAACTTTTCTAGAACAAGAATTTAGAATATGTAAAGCAAATAATTGAAGCCGCTCATTTCACAAAGGGCTCAATAACTTTTTTTAAACATATTTAAAAGTTCAAAAACTACCTAAAACGGATAAAAATGAAGAGCTGTGCAATTAAAAGACACTTTAAAAACTTTCAGAAGAAAGCATTTTCTGCTATACAAAAAACTCCATAAAGGCACAGTTTTCCATTGAAACTTTTAATAAAATACAAGCTAATAGAACCACCTGAAAGGATTAATTGTTTAAGCGGCATTTTTAGGACCTGAATTATTTAGTTCCAATTTGCCATTCAAGTTTCTAATGAAAACTCTCAAAGAAACTATTCTGCATTTGCGCCATGCGCAAGAAAGCAGATACTAATAGGTGTCTCGTGGAGCCACTTTCGATGCTTCACCTTGAGTTTTAATACGATTAAGGTAATTCTGATTTGACATTAAAATGTCTAATAGCACCTCTTAGAATAGCTGTTTTGGACTTGTGCTATTCGCGGGAAAGCAGAACCTAATAGGTGTCTGTTAGAGCCATTCTCATAGCATCACCTTAATTTTCAATCAAATTAATTTAATTCCTATTTCCCATTAAAATGCCTAATTGTACCTTTTAGAGAAGCAATTTTGGACTTGTGTCATTCACGGGAAAACGGAGTTGCATAGATGGCTTTTAGGACCACTTTCAATGCAGGACTTCGAATTTTAGTCCCATAAATTCAATTCCACTTGAACATTAAAAGCCTGATAGAGTCACCTAGAGCCAACAAACATTTCTTAACAGGGTACATATGGATTAGTTTTCTAGAAAAACTTAGAACAAAGAAAAAAAAGCTAACACGAAAGTTTGCTGAAAATTAACAACTGCCTAAGAGTGATATCCTGTACCATGTTATGACTGTTGAATTGACCTGTAAGTCTCAAATTTTAATTTTAAACTACTTTCAACATTTTATTGTTTGTTTCGCAGGTTGAAGTCCAAGCTAGATAATCATATGTGATAGCAACTCGGACTATCATTATGTAAATTATGAGCTTTTTCTATAAATTTAATTTAGAGTTTCGATTTAACAATGGATATAAGGTTGCTAGATTCATGACAGTTTTTTGTGTAACAACTTTTACATGTTTCGTGAAGGTAAGTTTTAGGTCCAGAATCCCTCGTAGATAAATTACATTATCAGACTAATCTAAAAAAAACTATCGAGAACCCTGAACAAATTAAAAAAAAATATATTGACAATACCTGATAAAATTAAATATTTATCTCCTACGGTAATTACAAAAGTTCTCAAAGAAAACAAAATTAGTAGGTATACAGTATCTAATTTGTACACTAGATAAATTAGTAAGTCTGACCAACTACATCAATAATAAATTTAATAAAAAAAATCATACTGGGACACTGTTCTTCGATTTTGATAAGGCTTTTAAAACCATTGGATTTAACGGATTGATCTATAAACTCGTATAATATGAGTTTGCTCCTTACTATACAGTTGTCATAAGCTCATACAATAGAAAAAGGTAAATTCTCGTGGAAATAAAGAGTGTTGAATTTCTATGTAAAAAATTATCTATAAGCAGAGGTGAATAAGGTTTATAGCCAGCGTATAGTTCTCTATTTACATTGTTGGTAGCAGTTATACTTAATTCAGTGGTATGATAAATAATTGTGGCCCAAGAAAGGAGCCTCTAGGTACTTCAGCAATGTTATTTTTACATAGAAATTCAACACTCTTTATTTCCACGAGAATTTACCTTTTTCTAATGTATGAGCTTATGACAACTGTATAATAAGGAGCAAACTCATATTATACGAGTTTATAGATCAATCCGTTAAATCCAATTGTTTTAAAAGCCTTATCAAAATCGAAGAACAGTGCCCCAGTATGATCTTTGTTATTAAATTTATTATTTATGTGGTTGGTCAGACTTACTAATTTATCTAGTGTACAAATTAGATACTGTATACCTACTAATTTTGTTTTCTTTGAAAACTTTTGAAATTACCGTAGGAGATAAATATTTAATTTTATCAGGTATTATCAATATATTTTTTTTAATTTGTTTAGGGTTCTCGATAGTTTTTTTTGTTAAAGGAATCAGTATTGTCATCAACGAATAACAGAATTGCCTGAAGTCTTTAGAGACTAGATAGAGCTATGCAGTTAAAAACCAATTTTTAATTTAAAAAAATAAATAAAATAAACCAATTTTAATTACATTTTTCTGAAAAAAGATCTTCTCCTTTCGCTCCGCTGGGAATCGAGCCACAGAACTTACTATTTCCGGTCGGGTGCTTTCCGTTTAAGCTACTAGAGAGATCGACAGTATAATTCTTTATAAGAAATGCCCCCATTATTATTTGAGGTATATAACGTTTTCTTAACGTCTTTACAGACTAGATGGAGCTATGAATTAAAAATCTATCAAGTCAATTTTTTCTGATAAAGATCTTCTCCTTTTACACCGCTGGGAATTGAACCACAGAACTTCCGAATGCCGGTCGGGTCCTTTCCCATTAAGCTACGAGAGAGATCAAGAGAAGAATCCTTTTTCATAAATACACTAATTATTATGCCAGTTGTAAAAAGTCAATTGTTTAAAGGAATCTGTGTTATACCCTATCGAAAAATCCGACGTAGTATACGACATCGGCAACGACGCCGAAAACTACGCAGGAAACGAGGTCGGAAACGACACTGGAAACGAGGTCGGAAACGACGCCGGATACGACGCCGGAAACAAGATCGGAATTTGGGACTAGATACGACGTCGTTTCCGGCGTCGTTTACGACTGCGATTCCGGTGCGAATTTTTTTTTTCAATACGCACTTATAATTATGATACACTAAAAAAAAGATTACTTGTACCAAATGAATCGGACGTAGTACATATTTACTTAAATTTCCAACAGGATTCTTTCAGCTAAAATGATAATTAACATTGTTATTATTATACATATTTAATTTAAACAAATCAGACAATTCAAAATCTTGATGAACCTGAAACAGAAAAATTAGATGCAAAGTGCGCCTCCAACAGGAATCGAACTCGTAGCCTTCGAGAGTGAAGTCCACAGCGATGACCACGACCCTATCGCAACATTGAAATTCTAAGACGGAAAGTCATATTTACCGCTCACCATAAATGACAAAGAAATATTTCTTAAAATCAAAAACATGGATATTTACTTTAACAACATATTTCTTCAATCTACGGAAATACTCAATTAAAAAAAATTACGCCAAATTACTAAACGTTTGATTTATAAAATACTTACTTCGTTGGAATGATAATACAGATTGCTTGAAAAATTTGACTGGTAAAAACTAACATAATAATGGGGTTATATATTTATGGGGGTATATTTTTATCTACGCAGATAAATTTTCAATTGATATATATCAATTTCCAATACAATAGTGAAAATTTCAACCAAATACTTGAATTTTTAACTAAAACTAGGATACTTCCACAAAACATTGATTCAACTAAAATTTTTAAAGAAGATTACTTTTTAATAAATCATTTGCATTTTTATCGAAGAAGTATAAACTTTATGCTAAAACAAATACATTTTTTAACTAAAACAATGAATTTTCCTTAAACAGTTGAATTTGCTCCCAAAACGGATTTCACGTGAATTTTCAGTATCAAAATATGAATTTTAAGAAAAAAGTAAATTTTCTACAAAAATAGTTGAGTTTTCAACCCAAAAAGGTGAATTTTCAACCAAAAAAGATGGCATATTAACAAAATTGTTAAATTTTTAAACAATAAATAAATTTTATAACTGAAACGATCATCTTTAAGAGGAAAAAATTCAAA
>NC_046657.1:14884058-14894194 GCF_010883055.1 Belonocnema kinseyi | reverse complement strand
AATCTGGAAAATTGCACCCGCTCCCAGCGCAATCGCGGTAAAATTTCAGCCACAAGCACGTCTCACGACCGTGAGATAGGTGGTAACAGTCTGTAAAGGAATCAATACGACGATCCGGCAAAAGCCCCGTGCACCCTAAGAATACGGAGCGACCCAAGGACTACCGCCTTCTGCATTTTTCCCACAAGTGTTTTAGCATATTGTTGACACGCAGGGATGCTTTTTAGGCCATCAGCAAGTGAAAGCTTGGCACCTAAAAGAGCTCTGATGATAAGGACGATTAGTTTAACAGAATATTCCGGGTACAATCGTTGCAACTCCCTTATAAGGTCTCGATACCTCTCTTTCTTTTCATTCTCCTTGGCTATGATGTTTTTGTCAGCTAGTGCCGAAAATTCGATAACGAACATGGTTCGCTCCTCGAAGTCAAGAAGAACCATGCCAGGCCTCGAGTCAGCAACAGAAACAATTGTCGAGAATATAAAGTTCCAGTATATGCGGCACTTCCGTTTTTTTTGCAAATTGACTCGATTTCCCTAGAAGCATTTAGAGGAGCAATATTAACGTTAATGCCGTAAGAGTAACAGAGATGGTAATAAAGAATTCTTAGTGCCGCATTGTGCCTCTGAATGTAGGTCGTTCCCGCATGAGTTGGACAACTAGATAGTATGTGAGCTAAATGCTCGGGGTGTGCATGACACGCCCTGCAGCTATCATCAGGAATGTCTTGGCTCAAAATGTGGCAACGGTATGTTAAGGTGAAAATGACACCGTCTTGACATGCAAAAATGAAAACCTCCGTACCAGACTTCATTTCGGGCGATTTCAGGAAAGCAAACGTTAGCTCACAAGACATTGACTGGTCCTTCACATTTATGTGGAAGATACCGTGCATCCTCTTATCTAGGAGCCGTTCAAGAAAGTTTTTCTCTTGTGCTTTCTTAATTCGGGCTTTCAGGAGTGAGTAATTGAGATAGATAAGATTTGATGCATTTTGCTGACCCCTAATACTGAAGTCAAGTCCGAGTGTTTCATCAGCCTCCTCCGCTGCTTTGTACAGAAACGCTCCTTTGCCCACTTCTTCGTGACTCCTGACCATTTTAAGAAGAGGGTCTCTTCCATTTGCAACTCTATGTAATGTACCCAGAATAATCCTGTTGTGAAGACATTCAAGACTCAATATTCCCCGAACCCCTTGACGGCGTGAGATGTACAGTCGCGGAACGGAAGACTTAAGATGCATGCTTTTGTTCATGTGCATAACCTTTCTTGTCCCGATATCAAGAGATCTGAGCTCGTTCTTCGTCCATGGAACTACTCCAAATGAATATAGTAGTACCGGGACGGCAAGCATGTTCGCTGCAGATACTTTGTTCCTCGCCGACAGTTCGGAAGACCAAATCTGTCAGATGAGACGTTCGTATCTGCTTTGGAGAGTATCCTTTATACATGTCACATCCTGAATGCAGCTCTGTGGCACGCTTAGGTATGTATAAGTCTTTCCAGCGCAAAGGTGTCGTATAGCGCTTTTTTCAACGAGCTCAGGATCTTCAGGGATGCCATTAAGTTTTCCTCGCTTCAAATAAACCTTGGCGCATTTGTCTAACCCAAATTCCATTCCAATTTCCTTAGTATATCGTTCGACAATCCCTAGAACTAGATGTAGTTGCTCTTTGTTTTTAGCATAGATCTTAAGATCCTCCATGTAAAATACATGAGTGACCCTCTACTTTCGATCTGCAGGTTTGCCGCACAAGTATCCATCGGAATGGCGAAGTGCTAGAGATAGTGACAATAATGTAAGGCAAAAGAGGAGTGGCCTTATAGTGTCATCCTGAAAGATATCTCTCTGAAAGGTGACCTCGTTAGTTGTCACACGATTTTTTCCAGATGAGATAGTAAATCTGGTTTTCCAAAGCGGAATCAATTTTTCTATGCACCTAATTATTTGCGGATGAACCTTTAAGATTTCCAAAAGACAGATGATAAGTCTATGGGAGGTCGAATCGAAAGCTTTCCGATAATCAATCCAGGCCATCGATAGGTCACGCTGGTAGAATGCTGCATCTTTGCAGACACATCTATCGATGAGCAGGTTTTCCCGACATCCGACTACATCTTTCTTTGAGCCTCGTTGTTCATATACTTCTTACCACACAGGTTCAATTGCCCGAATAATCCTATGATTTAGGATAGCTGTGAATATCTTATAAAGTGTGTTCAGACAATTTATTGGCCTGTAATTCGTCAGGTCAGCCAAGTTGCTTATTTTCGGCAGGACTATTGTGCGCCCTTCCACCAACCACTCCGGAATCGGCTCGTCCGACTTCAAATATGAGGTAAAAATACGGGCCAAATGCTGATGGGTTGAAGAAAACTTCTTCCACCATAAGGTTTTGATACAATCTGGTTCCAGTGTGAAATAGTTTTTCATCCCTCTTTATACTTTGTTCACCTCCTCGGTAGTGATGGGTGGGCATTCTTTATCAGGTGTTATGAGGGCATAACTCCTTAAAGCTATTTATATTTTCTTTGTCTGGGAAGAGTCGAGATGGGTCAGAGAGAAACTGCTGATTTTCTCTGACCCACCTATCCCTCCGCTCTAGACTTCTCTTAGCGTCAGATAGTAGCACGGTTTTCACACCTCCGCTTGGGGGTTAATTCCTTTGGGACCACCCCTGGACAATTATCCGCGACTGCCTATTTATTTTTGTAACCATATTCAGCAGAATCCCTAATCTATTTTTCATTTTCTCTAACCATTAATATTCGAAGACCTTTTGAATATTTTTTTTTAATCCCTCACTTTTCTTTGACCAATAAAATTCCCTGGCTTTTTTTTTAAAACTTGTTGTTGTTTAGGTGATTATTTCGCTAATCAGGTTTCTTTGGCGCGTAAAGTTAAATTCATAATTACATCAAGCATAAATGTTGCAAGTTATTTGTTTCATTGCCAAGTTTCGAAAAAATTAAAAACATAAATGAAGTAACCCTATTCTATCTATTACGTGATTTAGGCAAGGATCCTGTAGAATTCGATTTTTAGACATAATAAAATTTAAAAACTTTAAAATAAAATTTTATATTTCTGCATGAATATTTAAGGTTGACAAACCGAAAAATTGTCGTCCGCTTTTCTCAGAAACAAACTCATTTTGTTCTGATTTGTATAAAAATAGCTTTTCAGACGTGAAATAATCCAGAAAATTCTGAATTCTAGTAAGCTCTGTTTGTTAACTGAAATTTTGACGATTTTTTTTTAAACACTATTTTATAGAAAACTAAGTTGGACAATATTTTGCAAGAAAATAAGTTAGATCCCTATAAAAAAAATCCGACGTAGGATACGACATCAGTAACGATGCCGAAAACTACGCAGGAAACGAGGTCGGAACCTAGATCGGAATTTGGGACCGGATACGACGTCGTTTCCGGCGTCGTTTACGACTACGGTTCCGGCGTGAAAATTTTTGTTTAAATATGTACTCATGACTATTATACACTGAAAAAAGGTTACTTGTACCAAATGAATTTTACTTGGCTGAAGTAAATAAAAATCTCGTTCTGGCCAGGGAGAGACTAAGAGTGGAACCTCCAAGTAGGTCCCCGCTGGAAACATTTTCAGGTCCATTCGTGTGCCTGCAAATGGCTGACCACTCTCCTTTAACGAGGCACCTGGGTCTTCTTAGCTTGGTCTGATTCCTCATTGAAGCTTCAAAGCTTCTTTGTGAAATCTGCAAGCAGTTTTTCTGAATGTTTGAAAAATTTATTAATTTCAGTCAAAGAAATGTTAAAAAGATTTAGTTAACATTTGAAACAAAAAAATATGAAAAAACAAATACTTAAATGAACAGCTGGATTCTTTCATCTAAAATTATAATTGACATTCCTCCTATAATTAACATCCTCTTCTTTCGCTCCACTAGGAATCGAACCATAGAACTTACAATTGACGGTCAGGTGCTTTCCCTTTAAGCTACTAGAGAGGTCGAGAGTAGAATCCTTTATTGAATATACCCCCATTATTAGGCTAGTTTTTACCAGTCAAATTTTTCAAGCAATCTGTATTATCATCAGGGAATAACAGAACTTCTTTTTAGCGTATCTGTATTATCATCAGAAAATAAAATGAATTTTTGGCATCTTTATGGAGCAAATAGATCAATTAATAACATTTTTTTAAATTCAATTTTACCTAAAGGAAGATCTCCTTCTTTTGCTCCCCTGGGAATCGAACTTCAGATTGCAGGTCGGGTGATTTTCTATTAAGCTACTGGAGAGATCTAGAGAAGAATCTTTTTTTAGAAATACACTCATTACTATGCCATTTATTACAAGTCGAATTTTTGAAGAAATTTGTATTATCATTAGGCAATAACAGAATTTCTTAACATCTTTACAGGCTACAAAGAGTAATGACTAAAAAAATGTTTGATCGTGATGTTGCGAGTCAAGACTTTTATTTGATGTTCTAATAGAAGAAAAATAATTTACCAACATTAAACTTTCTTTTCATCTTTGAAGCAAATTTTATTACCAAATTGTATTGCACAGGCACACGAAAAACTAGGTGTTGTCCACTAGACAAGATAAATATTTCTATACGTTTTTGGGGTCGCTTAATCCGAATCCGAGGTTGGTTTGATTCGGTCAGGTCGCATTTAATTCCTAACCTCAAAAAAATGATGAAAGTTGGATCATTTATGGAAACACCCGGGAAGCAAAGCGGTTATGTTTTCAGGATCGCTGAGTCCAAATTTAAAGGCCATTTGACTTGGTGAGGTCGCATTTAATTTATAACCTTGAAAAATTGAATTTAAACACCGAATTCCACATATCCCCTTTCGGGGCAGTTGTCATCATCACATTATGTGTCAAGGCAGCAGGATTTTGTGCTCCAGACTGATAGCCATGCTCTAAGGATGAATGACAAGTTCTATGTACTAGACGTTGAATACAAACAATTGATGTCGAAAACAGTTTTCAGTGTTTCAATTTTTTTAGGCTATGAATGGAAGGCGGCCTCGCCGAATCAAATGACCTTCACATTTGGACTCAGCGACCCTGAAAACATATAACCGCTTTGCTTTCTGGGTGTTTCCATGAATGTTCTAACTTTCATAGTTTCTTGAGGTTAGGAACGAAATACGACCTGACCGAGTCGAAAAATCCTCGGATTCGGATTTAGCGACCCCAAAAGCGTATAGAAATATTAATCTCGTTTGGTGGACAAGACCTTTTTTTCGTGTGCCTGTGTTACCTTTAACATGATTCTCAGGTTTTAGGGATAGAGTGTTGTGGTTTTTTGTGCGATTTGATAATAGTAAGAATTAAAAAGACGAAAGAAATCAAAAAGAGAAGGCAGGCAATTCGGTTGCTTGATTTATAATTTTTCTATTGTCTTTTTTATTTTTTGTTAAAAAAAATAATTTTATTTTATTTTCTTTCTTAGAAAAATCTCCATCTTTTTCCCAATAGCAATAGGAAGATTTAATTATGGTTGTCCAAATTCGGTTGTTGCATTCTTGGTTGTTTTAAGAAGTTCTGCACATTAACCTGAGACAAGTGGTGGCTTTTCTACATTCTTTTTAGTAAAGAGTCTTGTTCGCTTAAAAACGAATCAAAAGGTTTGGATTTCATAAGAGTATGAATACACTGAAGTGCATTTCAAGTTAGTATTAGTAAATTGGCAAACTTTTGCATTAGCGAGACCTTATTCTTATTTTGGGTGCTTCTGTTACGCTAGAAAATCCTTATTAGTTTTTTTTTCTAATTTTTAAACAAATTTTAGTGTTTCTAGGAAAGAGGGGATTAAAAGGTTGTATTTTTTTATTGGTATGTTCAATCTAGTTGCAATTGCTTATTTTTAATAACATTTTTCACGAATGAGACAAAAACTATGAAAGTGAGAATATTATCGTGGGGCTAAAGCGTAAGCTTTGGACTTTCAGGTTTGAATTTCAGTTCGGAATTTCAGTAATTTTAAACTCGAGTCCTACCTGGCACTCTGGAAGATCCTCGGTGGCCCATGCAGTGAACACTAGCCTAGCAAGGGAGTTCTAAATCTTCGTAGAGTCGTCAGACTGGTACCTTCAGAGAAAAAGGTTCCCTAAGTAATTGAAGATGCTGCTCTTGGTGGTTTGGAACCCACCTTAAAACTATGAATCTTATTAAAAAATTGTTGAAAATAAATTTGTACTTATTTTCCAAATAAAATTTTTGTATTTTGTATCATCCGCTTGAATCTGATACTCATATAAAGCAAGTTTCAATATTTTCAATCCTCTACCGAATGTTCTCTCAATCCAACTGAATCCGAACCCAACTTTCAATTTTTTTCAATCCGTTTGTCAAAATAAAGTTTCATCCTGTTAAAACCTTTTAATCGTTTTAAATTCGTGCGCCCAATCCGTTGAATTCCTGTTTTATCCCAAAAGTATTTTGAGTATTTCTCAATTTCTACAAAAACACCTGCTTTAGAATATTTAATCCGAAAACACCTTTCAATCTTTTCTACTCCGTCAATTAAATCTTAATAAATCCCAGGAAAATTTTTACTTGAACTGACTTATAAATCTCTCTGAAATCATTTACGAATATCAACTTCAATCTTCATTAATCCGAACTTGCCATTTAATCCCTTTTAATTCAAATAAATCTATCTGCTTTTAGAAAATTCATAAAACATTGACAGTATTCACGTATGCTTTAACGTTATCTGGAAATATTAAAGTGGCTTTCTACTCTTTTAAACTAACAATGAATTCTACCTAATTTTCAACTAAAAGAATTAACAAACACTTATTAACTATTGCATTATTTTTTATATAACTACATAACCCAGAAATGTTTTTTTTTTAATTTGAGCCTGCTTGAATTATCAATAAGTATTCATTTATTCAAAATTTCATTGTTCCAAATATGATTTTTCCCAAAACGTACCAGAAATTTTCTAAATTTGTAATGAAGCGTGCAAATATTTCTAGATTAGCTAGTAATTTGTTGAGCTTCATTGCAAATCTAGTAACGTATTAGTACTTTATACGTATAAAGATAAACGACATGTAAGTTTTTTTTTCTAATAGGAGGAAAAAGCATAAACTATTTGCTCATTTTTGTTCTAAAATAAAACATTTGAAGGGTTACCCCGCCTTGAAGTAAAATCTTTAGGCTTTCTTTACTCTCAGTCAGACATAAAATGGACAATATTATCTTCTCAGAAAAATGATTTAGTAAAAAAACAAAATAACAACCTATTTAAGGGGTTCTTTTGGAGGGTTCTTTCTTCTATTTAATAACAGTGAATAATGGCTCGAAATTACGTACTTCTTTATGGTTGCTTCCCTCAGGATGTTTTTTTCATGATTCGACATTTATGTAACAGATCAAATATTCTTTTTTTCATATATAAATACGAAAATAAAAAACCTGCTCACCGCGCGGGCTTATTTTAATCGCGCGCGCCTCGCAATTTTGAACGCGCCTAGGGCGCGCGCCTGTTGGGTCTCGCGCTACGCGCTCGCACTTGTTTGTTTGCATAGGACTTTTAAACATAAAAGTCAACCCGCTGACAACTGAAATTTAATGATTTTAAATTGTCTTTTGTCAAAACTTCTTCGGATGTAACGCACATGCTGTCATCACGTGTTTCGTGAAAAAAAGTCGAAATTCTTCAAAAAAATGATTCTAAGAAAATTTGATCATCTTTTCTGGAAGAGCAATTTTTCTTTGAGAAATTTTTTTTACATCTCGTACAGTCTTCCTAGAAAATTACATTGTTAGATTCTTGAAGAGCATTTTCGGTGAATAAAACCAAATTCTTTGTTAAAAAATAACTGGTTAAGGACTTTTTCTTTCTTTTTATATCTTAAAAACTAAGCCAAAGCTCAATCTAATCTGACCAGTCTTTGGAAAGTTATCGTGCATACAGACTATAGACGGACAGACTGACTGACAGGCAACTTCATGGAAATCATTTTTTTACTCTGTGGGTTATAAGACGTTGAGATTTGATAAAACCTGACAAAGTAATATCATATTTAAAACTAATACCTTCTCATTAGGATGAGAATGTAAACAGTTATGTAGCTTTCTCTTGCGTCAGAGAACACAGGGGATACTTTTTCTGGAAGCCGCCATTATTTTATAGGGGGTTTCTCGCGAATGCTTTCTTTTCTAAGAACTCATTTCGCGAATAAATAGAGCTAAATAACAGCTCTGAAGAAATTTATTTTTTATTTTTTCAATTCAGAAATAAAAAAATTATGCAACCATTTCCGAGTCAAAGAGAGCCTGAAAATACCTCGGAAAGCTATTGTAGCTTTTTGTTCGAAATTAAATTCCTTAAGTTAGATAGATTGTGGTGGCTCCTGTAAAATTTCAAAAATTTATTGAGTATAATGAAAATAAAATATAATTAATTGAAATGAAAAGAGATACAAGTTCGCATTGAGAAACACACATCACGGAAAGAATTTTGGAAAAACATCATCTACAATCTAGCGGAAGAATGGTTATACTTGTGTGTTATCATTCAATAATTCATTGTTCGACAATGGCTGGCCATTCCCTTTTACATGCATGCGCGATATTGGACGAAAATATGCATTCGTGCAGAGGACGAACGGTAAATCGGCCTTATCGATCGTAAAACGAGCAGCTCCATTTTCGACCCTCGTATTTGTATTATTTATCTTGTTATTACACGGTGGTAAAAATATGTAGGTACACCCCTGTATCGTATCTGGAAAAGCGAGCGACGTTACTTTACGAACAACAATAGTCGATAAAAAATAGTGCGAGTACAATGGAGTTCAAAGGCACTGGAAAGCTTTTTATTCACTTGACAGTAAAAAAAAGTAATGCACTCCGCGGTATTGTGCTGCACTTATTGTTAAAATAATACTGCTACAACCTGCTGTTGTAAAAATAGGTTATTTACTACCTTCGAAAATCGTACAGCCCATGTAGAGGCATTCACTTTATTAATTTCGTCAGAATTACCAATCGAATCGAAATAATCTTGATTTAAGTGAAAATTTTCATTGAAATTAAACAGAAAATTTTATTTTGAGTTATAAATTCAATCGAGATCAAAATATTATATTTTTCCTTCTTTTTGTGGAAAACTATGTGTCTATTATATTATGTTGCAGGAATAGGGAAATGTATGTATACGAATGCAAAATTGCGCGGCTATACCCCGCGGGAGCAACAATGCGAGCTTGCTAACGAATCATGTTACCGACGAGACTCGCACGGGGATAATTGTTACATTACTCCGCTACGAATTCAATTAGATCGAGTTATGGTTGCAAGCGGTACATCCATGCAGAATTCCGCTTATTATCTAGTGGGAGGGAAGAAACATATTATTAATGATAACTGGAGAGATATTTATTATTCAGTACCTCCGCATTCCAGAGGAAATTGATTTTGTGCTTTTAATTCGCTGATATTGCGGAAGAAATTCAGAGGAAATTATTACTAGCCCATACAAAATAGTTCACTAAGGCCAGACCAGGTGGGTCTAAGTTAAGCAATTAATTTTTTATCCATTCCCGGGTAGAAATTGCCTCTTTTGCGGAAATTGCCTTATTTTTCCTTATTTAAAAAGAGGCCCGGATCACGTCTATCTCAGGATGCCTGATTAATAAATTTATATAACGGCCCTGATAACGGCCCTGAATTATACCGTACTTACGGTAACTTCACTGCCCTGACAGGATACGGGTAAGAACGCCTCTGTTAAAGATCAGGCGTACTGACTTAAGTTCGACTTGGTTATGTCTTAAGTTCCTCTTCAAAACATCGAACATAGACCTTCGTCTTACTTTTATGGCCACGACAGGAAAAACGGCAATTACTTGTCTCGAGTCGAGACTTGTCTTGGCTAAGACGGCGTTTACTTGACTCAGGACAAGCCTTTTATTGGCTGAGATTATCGAACCTTTTTTGGCTCATAAATGAGATTAAAATTGACGAATGAAAAATTTGTAATTATTAAATTAGTTATTTTTCATTTCAAAATTCAAAATCGGTGGGTCTGAACGAGTATAACCCTTAAAAATTTTCTTCAAAAAAATGAAAATTGAAACTTTCTAGAAAGATCTCTTAAGCCGTTAGAAATGTGTAAA
>NC_046657.1:14875926-14883958 GCF_010883055.1 Belonocnema kinseyi | reverse complement strand
ATATTGTTGAATCATTGACAAAGATTAGCTTTTATGACTGTTAGAATTACCCTTTTTATTAGGGCAGGTATACGCTCATAGTTATAAACCGCACGTGTTGGAGCCATAAAAATTCGACTCAAGAGATAAATTGGTGTATTTAACACATAAAAACTTGTCTTCAAGACATAAATTGAAGTCTGTCTCCATCTCAAAAGTGAGACATGCTCAAGTCGAACGTTTGGACTTCAGCATGTCTTGATTGGGGGCAATTAATTTCGAACTTAAGTCGAAGCATTTTTGCTCGGGTGATACATGTCAAGTGCAAACGCGTTCAAATATAATACTTTTTACAAAAAACGTCTCGTGGAAAAAGAAACAACAAATATGAATAGAATTCGATCGAAAAAACCACGAGTTTTTCCAGTTTAAAAAAAAACCTTTCATTGTTATAAAAATGCCAAATGTAGCAGTTTTGAAAAAAAAGAAGAAAAATTGTTTTTATGAATAGTCAAGTAAATATTAATATGCTGAATAATAATGTGAATAATTATTTTCTGCAATAATTTTTGGTAAATACAAATTTAAATTTGCGCGGCATCTGTGACGCGCCATCTGGCACCCTGTTGGTATTCGCGTCTTTCGTGTGGTCTTTTTTGTTTTCTCACCGGTGAATCTGTGAATAAAATCAGTGTCGACACGTGCTCCTCTTTTCATTTATAGCTAATTATAAGCGTAATAAGTAATTGAAGGTACAAATAGCATATATTTAAAATTTTATTTTAATTCATCTGTGTTTGTAACAATATATTTCCATAAAACTACCTCTTTTGTAGTAGGTTTCCGAATGCTTGATTTTTAGGTTAGGTTAAATATTGATTATTATATTTATCTTCTTTTTCAATAATACTTCTGTAAAATGGAGTTTTTTCTATAAAGAATGATTTTATTTATTGTTTATTGGTAGTAGAAAACCACACGGCCCTTCTCATTCCGAGCGTGACGAAACACCATCAGAGCCTGATAGGATTTCCGTATCCGGGCCTTATATCAAATGAGACAACCTCATTAAGACCTGATGGTGCCCTGATTTATATTTCTACACGGGTTAATCCTTAACTAAATATTAGTTCTTACAAGGCCGCAGCTAGTTTCTCTTACTAGAAAAATCTAGGCTTTCTCTCTGCTGGCCCTCGACAGGTTATAAAGATAGATTTTAAAAACAATTTCTATCAATTCATCATTTACTCGAGGGGACCTTGTAAACCCCTCAGAAGGTAAAATGGGTAAAACTAAATACAGCTGCAAGTTGAAACTGACATTGACAGTCAATTGAATATAATTCTATTTCGATCAAGTCGAAGGTAGTATGGTATGGTATTTTAAAAGGTGCTAATGACCAGATATAAATTTCTTTTGAATTAAAAGTTTTATGTGGGACAAATTAGTAATTAAAAATGTGCCCGCTATGCGGGATGTCGGTTCTCGCTCTTCATGCTCGATATTGTATTTATCTCGCGCTTCGCGCTCGATTATATATTTACCTCGCGTTACGCGCTCGGTCTGTATATTTTCGCACATTCTTGCGCAAACATTTTTTAATTAAGACACAAAACATCCTCCACTGTAATTTCGCAAATTGTATTTATCATGATTATTTTTGTATATGTCTCTTATTTTGCTTTAAATTGTATTCTAAGCTGTTCTGAAATATGTGTCATTTCAATAAATCTATATCATTACAATTCAAAATATGCATAAAAATTAAATCATACTAAGTTTTATTTTATTTTTTTATAATTTTTTTTATTTTTAATGTTCTTTTTATTTATTAAATAAAAACTACTGCGCATCTGCATAGGGTCTAATACAGAAACCTATATAGTAGGGTGGAGCGAAAAAATAAAAAGTCGGCTTTTCGAAACAGCCGAATGCGGAAAAGTTGTGAACCGATGTACCTGAGAACATGTTAAAATTTGAGCTCGATCGAATAATATCTTCTCCCTCCAAAAACTCCTAAAAATGTGAAATTTTAACGAAAAATTGCATTTTTTGCTAAAAAATTCTAAGTGTTAATAAAACTTCAAAACTATATGTATAAGTACAGTTTTATGTTAAACAATGTTTTTCTTTGTAGAGCTACCTGTATATTATGTTTGTACAAGTCTACTATGCTGCATTTAATGTATTTCCCAGCCCAAATGAGACCATATTATAAGCTAAGAAAGGACTTTACTATTTTCATTAGTCATTTCTAGTAATACATTTCTCTAGCTCTCAGCTCACAGAATTCGAAGATTCAGTGACTCAGAACTCAACACGTGAAGGTGGTTGTACTCCGAGTTCCTCCCACACCATGCACCCAACCTACCACCCATTATCATAGTGTGAGTTAACAATTGTTAACACGGATTCTCAAAACAGTGAAATTTAAATGCCGTTCGTGAGGTAATCGCGAGTATCAAACCAGGCCGCTGTTCCTCCCCACAGCCATGAGTAGCTGCATCCGCGACAAACTGGACGTATCTTTCCACAGCTTGCGTGTGGTATGGAAGTAGGGGGTAAAGATATTTAGCAACTGAGCCGATTGTCACTATGTTTATCAAATGATCTATCGGCATGTCTGTCAACAGAGGCGGCACAGTGATGGAGGTCCCAGTCCAAGATATCAGATCAATGTAATCAGTTGCATCAAAATCAATCTTAGGAACTCTAAAAGACCTAGGCCTAATGGTCCCATCTTGTATTTCAGATATTCTGTATTTTAAAAAGCCGTTTGTTTGAATCACCGTATCAACAACTTTCCTCTGGTCTTCAGGGAGAAACCGTGAGTATCTAATCAGATACCACACATGCCTGGCACCTTTCGTGCAAGATGGGTCGCTTTTGATTAGAAAGCAAACAGGGTTATTTCATGACATAATTCACAAGTGATACCACCTCAGGGGATGGATTTGATGTTCCTACGTACATTCGAAGAATTCTGTTGGCTGCAGTCAGCCATCGCGAATGAGAAATAGGGCCTGGATCGCGTTTGGCCAGGTCCTCGGGGCAAACTCCAATTTCGAAAGTACGTATCATGTCGAGGAGGTATTGTTGATCGGTGCTGAGATCAGGTAATTGTCACTGCAATAGTTCCTGTAATTTTTCCTCAATAAGGTGAATAACTCCTCCCACGTGTCACGTATTTGTATTAGTTCCGTCTGCACCTATAGCTGAAATATTGTCAATGTCTATGTTGTCGGTCTTAGCCTCGAGAAATTCAATCAGACCCGTGGAGATCGAGACGGCTTTGCTTGTAGTGAGTAATATGTCCCCAGTATAATGATCCTGGCTCTCATACAATAGTGATATGTTCCTCTTGGACACATCTGCGGTATTGTTTGTTTCCTTCTTTTACTAAGATAAGGGTCTTGTCTTTGCGCCCCTCAAAATACAACCCCAACAAAGGTGTTTCAATACTCTCAGCAGAGATCTCTCTCATTTCTCTCCTCACCCTTGAACGTTCTCGCCTAACCTCATTTCTATCAATAGCGATTGTAAAATTATTCTCGGACACCAAACCAACATCCTGCAAGACAGCTGAGGCTATGGCAGCGACGGATCTGTCCGACAAGCCGTACCAAGCGCTGACTAGAGCTGTTTTAGAAAAAACTAAACGATTTTGAGAGGAAGAAAGTTGCTGCCCTTTTGAAGTCGATGGGGAGAAATCATCATTGTTAGTATCACTCTTGGTCGAATACTAAATACTACCATGATTGCTATTCTCATAGGCTGGCAAATCTGCTTCTCTTCCTCTGGATGTACTATCTGGCAATTTCCTGTGTTTTCCTAGCCTCCCTCTTTTGAAGAACAACGGTTGTTTCTTTGTCAAGAGTACCGATGACCATTTTTCGGACTGTTCTCTGATCAATAAGAAACGAGTGTTCTCTCTGTGGAAATTTTCTCTCTTTGGTACAAAAGCTTAAAGCAAGGTCTGAACATTTTCAAGAGCATATGTCGAAAAGGCTTGTTTGCGCATGTAATTAAAAACCCTTAATAGTTTTTGGCAACTTTATTGCAGCTTTGAAGTTTTCTATGTGACTTCATGATGGTTTTATACTTTGCATGATAAGCCTTTAACATTGTTACAACTCTTGTATGCGTAACATGTGGTATTGATGCTTTTTCGTACACGGAAATAATCTCCTTGGCTATGTTCTCAGCAATGTCAGAAAACAAGGTTTCTTCCATTCCGTCCTTGGGAGCTAAACGCTGCCTTTCGGAAGCACCGCCTTTGATAACATCTTCATACGTGGGAAGTTGAAAAGAAGACAGTTCTTTTGGACCACCAAACAGAGGGCAGTTGAACGTCGAACGAATTTAAACTTCGATAAAGTTGCCATTGCAACTATGAATAAATGCAGAGAAGCGAAGGAAATTACACCCGGTACCAGTTAGCTACACCAGATTGAACAGAAGAATGAAAGAGAAAGATACAGCAACAAGAATATGACATAAGCGCCGAATGAAAAATTTTAGGAACAAAACGTGTACTCTAAACCCAATATAAACAAATGAGACAGAGTACACTAGGAAGACAACATGGTCTAACAAAAATATTATTACATAGAAGAACAACGATAGCTCCTAAACTCCGTAAAGGTAGCTAATATTACAAACGAAAAAGGATGCTACCCGCTACCCTACAGAAAGCTTTGTCCTCTAGCTTTTTCCCGACATGTTTCGACGTGTCTCAACAGAACCAACGCACGCAACAAATGAAGCCGCCGGATCGGCGCCGCGGCGTGGCAGCAAAGAGTGGGAGTGGGGAGGGGACAGCAAGGAGTGGGTAGAATGGGGTTAAGCAGCGTAGGAATAAAGTGTTAGTCTTACTAAATAAACAACAAATCGTAATTCTGAATATTTTTACCAAAACAGACTATCGTTCTCCGAATAGTCTCTTGTCTGTTGCTCCACTGTTGCTTGTCTTGTTGTTCCACTCTTGCCAGACACGTGTGTTACGGTCTACAAATGTATTTTTAATCACGAAAAACATCGTTCAGCATCAAAATGTACTTATACATATAATTTATCAATTGTATTAAAATTTAACATTTTTCAGCAAAAAATTCAATTTTTCGTTAAAATTTCACATTTTTTAGGAGTTTTCGGAGGCAGAAGATATTATTCGATGGGGCTGAAATTTTAATAAGTGGTGCGCAAAAGTTTTGGGTAAAGCACATTTTTGACTATACCTGGTGAATAAAAGCAGTTGAGAAAAATTGAATATATACAAAATTTAAGTATTTTATTGAACTACAAACATATTTACATATGATCTACATTTACATATTTTTAATGAAGTTTGTTGACAATTCCATTCACATTGTTTGTAACTACAGTGTTTAAAAATACTGGACCACACTTATCCCATAGGTTCATAAAATAGTTAACATTCGTAAAATCAACAAGAAAGTTATTATTCCGTTGCTTATTGACTAATACTTCGTAGCCATACCCTTAGCAGCAATTACAGCAGCACATCGTCGAGGCTCACAAATTTTCAATCGGATTTAGGTCTGGACATTTTTCTTCTAGAATTTGGTAACATTTTTTCTGCCATAATATCTCGATATATAACTTTGTCCATGATGCCTTTAATCTTGTGCAGTGGACCTACTCCTTGCGAAGACATAGCGCCCCAAACCATGACTGATTCACCTCCGTGTGCGACTGTTGGAATTTTATGCCGAGAATCGTATCTGGTATTTTTCGCACGTGGAAAATACTTCTGAACATCACTTCCGAATAGATTGAACTTCGATTCGTCAGGAAAAAGTACTTTAGCCCACTGCTCCAGAGTCCAGTGTTGGTATTTCTTCACAAAATCCAATCGTGCCTTCTAATTCATCTTGCTGATCAAGGGTTTCTTAACAGCAACGCGTCCGAACATTCCCATATCGTTCAAACGACGAGCCACAGTGCTCCTACTCACGTTGGCAAGGTTTTCATCGCGGAGTTCATTGGCAATTTCAGATGCTGTCTTCTTGACAGCAATTGTTGATTTGCGTTTGATGATCTTGTCGACACGAATTTTCATTTTCCGTGGTCTACCAGATCGTGGGAGGTCCAGTATACTCTGGGTAGTACTGAATTTCTCAATTAATCTATTTACACTACTCTTACCAATTTTCAATGAGGCAGCAATTTTACAAGAAGTCTTCCCTTCTTCAGAAAGATTTAACACAGCTTCCCGAATCTCATGGGTCGTATGTCTCGGCATTTTGACTTCAGAATGACTTGATCTGATAGGTTAAACAATTGACAAACGCGAGGAATCGAAATTGTTACCATAGCATCGCTTCTAGAGATATCTGAACATAGTGGCCCAATACTTTTGTACACGATGCAATATAATCGAAAAAAAAAGAACAATGGAATTTTTTTTCAAAACTTGTTACCTGGTACAAATAGTATACATAATTCCCGCATCAATGGATTTCTACTCGAGTTCGCCTTTGAAGGAAAAGATCAGAAAAACAATGTGGCCCAAAAATTTTGCGCACCACTGTATATAGGAGCCTATGTCCTCTTTCGTCTTTTCTGTGCTTTTTCCAAAATGATAATTTTTTCATTTTTAATCTTATGTTTTACGATTTAAAGAAAATCTACTCGTCCTATCGAAAAATAATTATTAATAAATTTATAGATCTTTTTAGGCGAACAGCTTTTGTCTGGTAATTTAAGTTCATACCTTGTGTCGTTTTTTCAAAAAAATTTAATATTTTTATTCAGAATGTTATTTTTTACGACTAAAGCAAAAACTGTCCTTTTAAAAATTAGATCTCTTTTTTAGATGAACAAGTTTTGTCTAATTTTTTCTCGTAGCTAATATCGAAAAATGATTTATTCTTAATTTGTAGTTCTTTCCAGGACGCGCAATCTGGGCTTCTTCATTTTTCTCGTATCTTGCATAGTTTGAGCAAAAAATGGAATTTTTGGATTTTTCATTATTTTTGGTACAATTAAATTTGGAGTGCTCAACTTCTCGAACAACTTAAAAAAGTTGTTATCATAGACCTGTAGGGCTTTCAAAAAGCAAAGTTTTTTTTCTCTTGACTTTTTTTCATATCATGCGTTTTTTGGTTTATAATGTTCATTTCAGTTTTTTTTATTTTGAAAATGCTCTAACTCTGATAATTTTCTTTTTATAAAAAAAGGCAAAAGGATAAATTTTTTAAGTTTCGAAGTACTATGAACAACCGTGCATAGAATTTTTACATCTTGAAAAAATGTGGTTTCAAAAATTTTTTGTACGATCAAATTTTGAATTTTCAACTTTTTGACCAAATTGAAAAAGTTGTTATCATAATCTTGTAGGGCTTTCAAAAAACAACGTTTTTCTTCTCTAGACTTTTTTTCGTGTCATGCGTTGTTTGGCTTAAATTGTGCATTTTAGTTTGTTTTTCTGGATTTTGAAAATGCTACAACTCTAGTAATTATTGAATTTTTTAAAAATTCATTAGGATAAATCGTTAAAAGTTTTTAAATTCTATGAATAACCGTACAGAGAATTTTTGAATTTCTAAAAGGTGGTCTAAAAGATATTCAAAATATGCCCACTTTTTGAATTTTCATCCAAAATGGCTGGCTAACGAACTTGACCTTTAGTTTAGGGCACTAAACGAGTGTGCAAAAGAGCAATCTAATAGATTAATTTCTTCAAAAGTTATCGTGTTCACAGACAGACAGACATACATACAGACAGGTATACAGGCTTACAGACAGACACATTCGTAAAAACCTGTTTCTCGGATTCAGGGGGTCTGAAAACGTAAATATTGGACAAAAACTGGGGGGGGGGGTCCAACTTTACACAAATTTAATACCTTCTCTAATGAGACTGTAAAAATGGATGAACAAAAAAACTAGATGGCAGTAGGTATTAAGAATACAGCACAAGGCGAAATACCCTTCATAAAGTTACGTTGTATTCGGAGAATGACAATTTGTTGAACTTTTCAGCAGGTTAGTGTTAAGTAATAAATGTTTTTAAATTATTTATTTAGTT
>NC_046657.1:14874061-14875826 GCF_010883055.1 Belonocnema kinseyi | reverse complement strand
TAAAGCTTAGAATTTGATACCCTATTATATTAGCACTGTACATATTAGTATTACATTCATCGCATCATTCGAAATACACTAAATTCTGTTTTAAAAACAAACTGACTGTTGAATTTCCGTCAACGTGTGCGTGTAAAATGAAACTTATAGTCTAATTTAAGTCAGCTGATTGTTGAAATTTATTAAATGTATGCGCTATCATTCAGTTATTAGAAACATTAAACGAATATAAAATTTTGAATTGAATAATTTTAAGAAACAAATTGTTTTTTAATGTGAGCATTGAATAAATTATTTATTTATGCCTAATAAATCAGGTTGCTTCATCCTCTAAATCAATGAGATTAGTAGAAGGAAAAAAGAACTTAATGACACTAAACAAGGCACTTATATCCATTTCAAGCTAACAGGTACAGAACGTCAATCTTCAATCCTTTTTCATATCTTTTTTTTATCACACATGTACCATTATTCTATTTATAATCATAAATCCGTTGACGAAACAATTATCATGAGCTCAGTGTTGATCGCTACTATCCAGCGCTATCGACGCCATATTGTCTTCTCTCAGCTGCTCTCTTGGCTTCTCTTCTAAAATCGCCGAAATCCGTTTAAGGGTTTGCGCATCGCCGCATCGCATTTTGCGCACGTCTTTCTGCCAGCACAAATTGAATTTCAGAGCACGCGAATGAAAATCATCCCAAACTCAACATACCTATCAGTTAATTATCATATTACTCGTATATTAGATAAGAGACACTGCACTTAAATTCCATTTCTGGTTTGAATTAAGTGACTTACTTAATTTAATGCAAAAATGAAATTCATCTATATTTAAAATTCATCATCTTGTATTACTGTGTAGACGAATTTTGTACAAATTTTAAACAAAAATGAAACACAGCTACATTTTCATATAACAGAATTACTTTTTAACAAAAAACAACAAATCTGCCACAAAATATTTCACAAAATAAGAATTTTTAATAAAAGACTTGAATGCTCAACTATAACAGAAAGCTTTTTAACCAAGCAATTGCATTTTTCAATAAAAATTATGAATTTTAACCAAAAAGATTAATTTTCAACGGAAAAATATAAATTTTTAATAAATAAATGAATGTTGAACTGCAAAAGACCAATTAAAATTTTTAAAACATAGGGTAAAAGCAACAATTCTTGGCACTCCCCCCACTCCCCAATTGTTGGCACCCTTCTCTAGATTTTATGGAATAACAACAGAATAGTGATAAATAGCACACAACATTTTTTGAATAGTGCAAAAATTGCTTTGTAGTAATATGTATTCCTCTTATGCAAAACAATAACTTGTGTGCTCTTAAGGGCATGTGACACAGCTAAATACCTATATTACCGACGACAGTTTTTCAGTTCACTGAATGTTTTTTTGAACCTAAGAACTTTTTTTGTGAATAAAATATCGAGCTGAAACTTTGGGAAATGTATTAGAGTGCAATAAAGTACGTTTAGGTACTGCATTTTGATAGGAACTTCACTGAAAATTATTTCCTCTTTTTTCTGAACCTCAACATTTTTTGAACGTTCGAACTTTTTTTATACATAAAATATCGGTCTCAAACTTTAAGAAATGTAAGAGCCGAAAGAAAAGTACGCTAAAGTACAAAATTTAATAATAAAAGAAGTAAAAAAAAATATTTCAACAATCAATTCCAACGGTATCAGCCGGTAACGTTGTACACGAAAATACGAAACCTGGCGGCCACTAGACGAGGCTCTCGAGAGT
>NC_046657.1:14872487-14873961 GCF_010883055.1 Belonocnema kinseyi | reverse complement strand
AGATGAAATAATTTTCAGTGAAGTTCCTACCAAAATGCAGTACCTGAACGTACTTTATTGTACTCTAATACATTTACCAAAGTTTCAGCTCGATATTTTATTCACAAAAAAAGTTCTTAAGTTCAAAAGAACATTCAGTGAATTGAAAAACTGTGATCGGTAATATAGGTATTTAGCTGTGTCACATGCCCTTAAATTACAAACTTCAGCCTTGTTTCCAGACTGCCAATAATTTATCTCTAGCAACGTTATAATTGTCGGAAGTGACTATTTCTTTTCAACACATTTAGAGGAAATCTTAAAATTGTTAATAAAAAAATAACTAAGATTTAACTCTAATTTATTTAATAAATAATAGGGGATGCTAATGAATTTTCAGATTAAAAGACCGAATTAAAGGTAAAAGCAATATTTCGAAGTAAATTACTGGAGCTGTACTTAAAAGAATTAACTAAGTAATGATATTGAGCGTTACATGTTATTCAGAAATAAGAGTAAATTCTCAACTTAGCGATGTAGACATAACCACAAATCAGTTTCATGTATCACTCAAAACTAGTCTGTCCAATAAAATTACTTCCTGATTTACATTTTTTTTTTAAATCTCGGATATAATTTTTAACACTTCTGAAAATGTGTTGAATAATAATGAGGCTGATTTGAATAGTGTTGAGAGAAAAGAGAGGTTTTGTACTCAGTTTTCAGGTTAGCATGCAATTTTTGAAACATTACACCATTCTGCAGATTTGAGACGAAAAGCGAATTCAACCTAACACGTACAAGAAATTGCTTTAAAATTTGTAAAAAACGGAAATATGCATGATTATTTGCGTTTTTCTCTAACAACATAACGAAAAGGAAAGAAAAAGGCATCTATTCTTTAACATCGCAGGCATCAAGAGATTAGGAATTAGGGAAAATCAATTGAAAAAAATAAAGCTAAGACTAAGGAAGCTAAATAGAAAAAAACGAAAACGGCGAAATGAAATTTTAGAAAAAGCCCAAGAGGATAGAAATAGAAAGAAGTTAGAACCCAAAAAGAGTATGAACTGAAAAGAGATCAATCTTGAAATATAATCGATCTTATTGATTCTGCTAACGGAGTTACTAAAAAAAAGGAAGTTGAAGCTAAAAACAGTAACAAAAATGAAAATCAATTTTCGAAAAAAAAACCGATTCCACCAATTCTGCGGAAGCAGTCAAAAGAAGCCGAGGATCGTAGCCTCTGAATTCGAACTAACTAGATGCTGATAATTAAGTAATTTAAGCCAGACTATTTGTTGATAAATAATAAAATAATTGGCAAACAATGTTTCTGTTCACTATTCACTTCTTGGTGGTACTATTAAAGCTTCGTCTAATCTGATTCCTTCACCATTTCATCTTTATATGACTGGGGTGCCAATCATTGGGGCCATCCCTGCCAACAATTAAATTTTTGGACTAATGAGATAATTTAAATTATTTTTTTAGT
>NC_046657.1:14871108-14872387 GCF_010883055.1 Belonocnema kinseyi | reverse complement strand
TAAATAAAGCTTAGAATTTGATATCCTATTATATTAGCACTGTACATATTAGTATTACATTCACCACACATACAATTTCTTACCTTAATTGCTTTCTCAAAAACTGAAGTTTGCCTTAACCTGCCAACCATTGGGTACATTACCCTAAACTAAGTTGTTATATTTTTAGTAAAAAATTTAATTCTTAAACAAACTGAAAAAACGAATTCTTAAAAAAACATTTTAATTTTTAGCCAATTAAATAAATTGTTATCTCAGTGATAAATATCCTTTAAAAAATTAATTTTCAAGAAAAGAGTTTCAGCATTCCAACAAAAGGTTGAAATTCCTTTTAAAATAGATTTATAAACTACAATTATTCATTTAAACGATTATATAATTCCATATGGTACTGAAGAGTGCGACCCTTTTAACAATATCAACGCAGCGGAAATTCCAATGGAGCAAGATGTTTATTTTAAAGAGGACGATCAGAATTTGAAGAAAATGGTCTCGAATTTAAAGAAGACGTCATATTGTACGGTTTGATGCAAGCTATTCTCACATAGGATTTATTGGAGAACAGCGGCGGAGCCAGGATTTTGTGGCGGGGGGTACAGGCAAAGAGTGGGGGGATCATTGAATAATGAAAATACTTGGTCTCGGGGGGGGGCTTAACCCCCCCCCTTCTCGCGCTGCTTTTAGAGAAAGATATTGATGAATAGGGAACCGGCGAAGAGGAAGAAATACTAGAGGAGGAAGAAGGGGATGAAGTTTTGGATGAGGATATAGCTGCGATCCAAAATGTACCACCTGAAATTTCGAAGTTATGTGAGTGGAGTCAAAAAATACCTGAATCGTCGCTGGATGATTTATTACGTAATTTGCCAGAGAAATGACTACCTCCTTCAACAAAGTTTTCAAAAACATACCTCAAAACAACGAATGCTAGGTACAGTGCAGTGATCCCAGATCTGAAACGAGATGGGGTCCAATACTATGACAGGGCTATGTCCGTGTGAATATAGTAGGAGACGCTGTAAATGACTGAGTTGCGCGCGCAACCCATTTCTCCTCTTCTGAATTTGAAAACTCGAAGATGCACGATTGCCGGTCGGAGCACTTCGGCGATTCTATTTATATATCTATCTGCTAACATCTAACTGCTTTGAAATAAATTCAGGAGATTGGGATTTTAATATTTCCAGATTTCGATACGGACGATTCTCATGATTTGAATAGATCGCGCGCCCCTTGATATTCGTATATTTTGAGGTTACGTTATTTCATGTATAAAAAA
>NC_046657.1:14837003-14871008 GCF_010883055.1 Belonocnema kinseyi | reverse complement strand
TATAATTTATATTTTATACTTGAAGTAACGTAACCTCAAAATACACGCATTAAAGAGGCGCGCGAAGTATTCAAATCATGAGAAACGCCAGTCCAGCGTCGAAATCTGGAAATATTAAAATCCCAATCTCTTCATTTTATTTCGAAGCAAATAGAGATATAAATAGAACCGCCGCATTGTTCCGACAAGCAATCGTGCACCTTCGAGTTTTCAAATTCAGAAGGGGAGAAATGGGTTGCGCGCGCAACCCAGGCATTTATATCGTCTCCTACCATATTCACACGGACATAGACGTATAATAGTATTGGACCACGTTTCGTTTTAGATCTGGGATCACTGGCTAGGTATACTATTATTCAAATGAAAGGTCAGATTGAAATAATAGGAGTATTGGTTTACTTTGATATCGTGGATGTCCACAAAATTATGTAGAGGTCGATATTTATAGAGAAAATTTTATTGAAATTCAAATTAATGTTGACGGCTTTCAACCATTTACTTCGCCATCAGTTGATGTCTATAAGATTTTTCCAATGTCATTTTCGACAGAAGAACACAAAAACTGGAAATCCTAATACCTTTCAGAGTAATTTCTTAAAGGAGTTGAATCAGCTAAACCAATGGCAAAACATGGATGAAAGAAAGCATACGCAATACTGGAGAATGGCTCTAGTATATTGAGGGATTATCTCGATTCTACAAATACCCTATTAATAGGCCCTCGTTGGGTTGCCTACTCATGACCTGGCTAGCTAAGCGTGACGTTTTCGCTTGCGTCCTCGATATATTGACACTGAAGTGCCTCGATAAAAAAATGGACACTTAGGCGAGTCCTGTTAAGAACCGTGTTTTAATTTCTACCCGGGTTTTAGGGAGAAAAATTGAAATCTAAATTATAATTTTAATCGAAATGAAGATATAAGAGGTAGTTTGCAAGTTTACATTTCAATTGAATTCTAACTCAACTTAAAATTTTCTCCACTGGTACGCGATGGAAATTCAAATGGGTCTGTTGTAGGAAAAAATCGAAAATACTCGGATTACTCTAAACGGAATTAGAAGTTTGATGCCTAATTCGAGGAGAATGCCTTTTTTCGATGGTATAACCCTTGGGATCCGCGGAGCTTCATCCAACCTCTAGCGACGGCTTATCAGTTATCGGCTTACGCAAGAAGTTTTGATTTATGTAGGTATATATACCCCAGTGAAAAGAAACTTTTTAAAACGAGCACGCTCACGAGAACTTTCCCGTTTACGTGAAACTTTTTCGCGAACATTGCTTTTTCCGGGAGAACTTTAAGAGAGTTTCCCCTAACCTCTGCCCGCCCCCCCCCCCTAACTGCATTTTAGGAACCATTTCAAGTCTTGTTGCTTTCCCCTTGAATCTACCTACATTTCGGTAAATACGACCAAGTCAGGTAATCTTAACCTGGCGTGAGAGTATGCCAGTTTTCGAAACTTTCCATGCCTGAAGTTTGAACGATAGCTCTCGCAATGATATTGCATATTTTTCCATAGAATTTTGCCCCACGAGCAGAATTTAAACTTTTTTTATGAAGAAAAGTAGTAATAACGTAAAAAAGAATTATTAGAATATTACGAATTTCTCTTCCATGGATTTAATTATATTACATTTCTTTGAATTCCATTTAATTCATAAAAATTCCGTTGGCTTCGTTTCAATTTAGCAGAGTTCACGTGGATTGCATTGATTCTTTGAAATCTATTGTAATACTTTGGATTCTATTTATTTCCTGTAGTCAACATTTAGTTTTTTTTAGATACTACTCAGTTCGTTTCTTCCCCTTCGGATTCCCTTTTATTTCGTCGAATGCCATTATACTTTTTTCACTTATAATAATTTTCTTTTAATGCCATTCAGTTACTCTGCAGTGCATTAAATTCGAATGAATGAAATTGATTTTTTGCACAATCTATTGAATTTCTTTCTACTAAATTGAGCCCTGATTTATCCTGATGATGATTTGCCACCAGTGCAGAGGCTTGGAAGTTGATATTGAAAGGAAAATTTAATTTTTTTTTAAATATAATACGATATAATACGAGTTTATTCAATGTAATTTTTTTGAACTTCATTTCAATTTTTTCAATCCTGTTGGTTTTTGTTTAATTTCGTAGAGTTCCTTTTGATTCCATTTAAATTTGTTTGGATTCAATTGCATTCCATTAAATTCCTCTAAATTGGTGAGAGCTCTGATTTATTCCTACTAATTCCATTATACTTCGACAACTTTCGTAAAGGTTTCTATGATTTCCCTTTGGTTTGATTTCTTTGATTCCGATTTAATTCCTTTAGATTAAATTTAATTGCTATGAATACCATTTAAATTCTTTGGAGTTCTTTGTATTACATTCGATTTTTAATTATGATAGATGGACAATAAATCCCATTAAATTGCATATACTTTGGATGCAATTCTTGAAATATTATTAATTACTCTAAAATCTGTGAAATTTTAAAACATTCCATTAGGACTTCATTGATTTTTATTTTATTTTTATTGCATATTTCGAACTTCACTGAATTCTTTGGGATCCTATTCAATTTCTCCTAATTGTATTAAATTCCATTACATTTTTATAAGTTCCTTTGCGGTTTTCTCACTTTCACAATGAAATAACATTTACTTCCTTTTTTTTAATATTTCGAGTTTAACTCCCGCTACTTGTAGTTTTTTTAAAAAGGAATAGAAAACCATTTTTAATTTTTTAATTTCAAATAGATCAGTTTAACCCAGGAATAGATAATAGTGTGAAGAAGAGTCAGATTAAAAACAAAATTGACAGGCCTCGACCCAGGACGGAAAATTACAATTCGCGCTCATTAAATTTTCTATAACATTTTGACTTATATTTCATTGCTTTACATTCCATTTAATTCCTTTGATTTGCACTGGATTCTGTTCACTTTCCTCAAATTTATTTCGCCTCAATTAATTTCCGTTTTATGTCGATACCTTAATTTTGAGTTTTATTAAATTTGTTTTAATTCTTTTTATTTTCTTACGATTTCTTTCTATTTGGTTGAATTTCGTTGAATCTCATTGAATTCAACTTTGAACTAAATTCTCAAAACGCTATTTAGTTACTCTAAAATCCATGCAATTCTTATGAATTCCATAAAGTTGCTTCTAAATCCTTCAGATTGGATTGCGTTCCGATTGGTTCCGATTAGATACCTTAAATACAGAAAAATTTCTTGTGGCTTTCGTTTTTTTCTGTTCATTATATTCAATTTCTTTAAATTCCTCTCGAGTTCAATCGATTTTGAACTTTGTTTATAAGCGATCAATTCCTTTCAATTTCCATTGCTGCGAATTCAATTCTTTAAGCGCCATGGCGTGTCTCTAAAATCGATAAAATTTTAAAGAATTCCTTTGAAGTTTTTTCAAATACATTGAATTCCTTGAAATTCTACTGGGTTTCGATTAGTCCTGTTCAATGCTATTAGTCCTCGAGGAGTATCTTTGAAATTTAATTGATTTACATTGTATTTCAATTGCATAGTTCGCGCTACATTGAAATCTTTAGGATTCTATTTAATTTCTGATAATTCTATTATATTCCACTGAATTTTTAAGAATTCATTGGCGGTTTTTAAGCGTAGACAATTAAATGACATTACAGTTTTTTGAATATTTAGAGTTTGAATCACGCTGTTTGTATTTTTTTGCAGGGTATAGGAAACTTGTTTTAATTTTTTAATTTTAAATAATTTTCTTTTGCCAGAAATAGAAGAGAGTTTGAAGGAGAGACAGGTTCTAAAAAATACCCTTGATAGGTTTCGAACGCAGTACGAACAATTGCAATTACTTACTCTAATTGTGCATGCACAACCCGATTTTCAGGTTCTATCGATTTCTGGATTACTTGACTTCTTTCTAATCTTAATTGACTCCCAAAACGAAGTTTTAATAAAACCAAATAGCAAAAAGAAATTTATTTTTTAAAAAAGTGATTAAAGAAAGGAAAAAATAACGCAATTTACAGTTGATCGGATTGATGTTTTTCTTTATGTGTGGATAGGAAATAAGGTAGTGAGTTTGTTGCGTATTTGAAATTAATTAAGATGAGAACTGGGGAGAGGAAAATTCTACTTTAATTTTAATCTCTGGCTAGAAATTATCTTTTAAGTATGACAATCTCGCGAGTTGCGATCCTTTAATCCGGAATAAATTAACCCAAGGAATAATGGATTTGCAGTCGACTGGGTAGACGGGACTTGTTATTGGTGCTGTTATCTGCGGACCTTATCTTTCACAAAAAAGCTACTTCTAAGATGTAACAAGCCATTGCTGTCTCTATTAATTTTTTCAAGACAGTCAAGTACAATGAATTGTAAGCAATTAAAAAATATATATGGATGTTAACAAACAAATCTAAATACATTTTACATAAACAGAATATCGCGAAAATAAATAGATTAATTAAAACATTAATTAGAAATCCGATTATTTGGGTACTTTTTAATCACATTTCGCGGAGTCATTTCGGTTTATTCGTGTTTATATCGCATGGCGTAAACGGTACGATAAATTTGGGTAACTCATTGCTCATTGGCCTTGAATCGATTCATTAGCTGGTACTTGTCGCATGTCTATGTGTGGTCAGTCCATTTATTCCTCTTTTCGTGCCGTTTAATGCAGATATCGGCGAGGCGATTGTACACCAATAAATTTGCGGCGAAAGCGATAAAGCTCGCTGTTTCGATTGTAGACTCGAATTCGATTTTACCAAATGAATCTTTTCCCTGAAACTCAATATAAATGTAAAAATAATTCGTCAAATTTATTCCTTTTCTATGAATTATTATATGTGTTATGGAATATTAAAACCTACTAGATTATAGGTCCATTGCTCATAGAATTTTAAATCTAAAGCGAAAGAAAAAATTCTAAATCCCAATTAATTTACAAAGAAACAAGTCTTTCAAATTTTAAGTAGTTAAAATCCTTATATGGTCAGTCTTAACCCTGTAAAAATAATAAACCTTTATTAACCTCCTTACAACAATATATTACTTGACTTTCATTGGAACACATTTAATTCTATTCAGTTCCTTTGAATCACTTTCAATTCTTTTCAATTTGGTTCGATTTTATTCAATTCCAATAAAATGATTCGAATACCATTGATTTATTTTAAAACCTACGAGATTTCTTTCGATTCGAGTAAGCGGCTTCAAAATCCATTACTTCCTTTTAATTCAATTGGATTCCAATTGGTCCCCATTGGCTGTGATACGATGACTAACTTTTAATACTTTTAATAACTTTTAATAAATTTTCATTATATTTGCTCCAACCATATTTCAATGAATTGCCTGGGAGTCCATTGATTTCCTCTGGATTTTATTCAACGCTTTTAAACTTAATAGAATTACTTTGAAATTTATTTAATTTCTTTTAATTGTTTTTGCTTGAAATTAGTTACTCACTTTGTTTTTGTTATATTCAATTTTCTCGAATGTCCTCGATTTTTTTTGAATTTTATTGACTTTAAAATCAATTTTTATAACACCCTCAAATTACTTTAAAATCTTTATAATCTATGCAATTCCACTGATCTGCTTCAAAGTAAAAAAAAAATCCTTAATTCTATAATGTTTCGATTCATTCCGATGAATTGTATTAGACATCAATTAATTCCTCTAGATTCTAATGATTTCCTTACAATTTTCAAGACTTGCTTAAGATTTCATTGAATAACTTTAAATTATTTTGTATGTCTTCTGATTTCAATTACCATCGATTCTATTCCATTCCTTAATTCATTTTTTTATGTTAAATTTTGTCGAAGTTTGCTGAATTCCTCTGAATTTACCTTTATTTTTGATAACATCTTTGGAATAAACATCAATGACTTAAAAAGTTATGAAATTAATTGAATTTTATTCAGTTTCTATTACTCTTGGTTTAATTTTATTCCTCAATTTCTTTTTACTCCATTTAAAGTTGTCGAATTTCCCTCAACTTAATTTACCTTCTATCCAATTTTTAGAATACCTTTAAATTATTCTGGAATATATGAAATCAGTTAATTTTCATTATTTCTGATGAATGCTATTAGAGTGGAGGAATTCCCTTGGGTTCCAATGATTTTCGTTGTATTTTGATAGCTTAATTTTTAGTCTATTTATTTCTTTTAAATTTCACTCAAATCTTTTCATCTGGATTGAATTACTTTTAATTTTATTTAACTTCTTTTAATTCTATTTAATTACTTCTGATTAAATTTAATTCCTTAATTTATGTATATTCTCTTTAGTTTTGCCTAATTATGTTGAATTGCTTTGGATTTCATTTTCTTTCAATACTATTTTTGAAATACCCTGAAGTTACTTGAAAATCTCTGAAATAGGTTGAATTTCATTCAGTTGCTTCGAAATGAAATCCCGGAAGTCCATTATGTATCGACTATATAGCTTCGATAAATTTAATTGGTCATCGATGAATTCCAAAGGATTCTATTGATTCCCCTTAAATTTTCAAGATTTTCTTTAGATTTCACTGAATTACTGTTTAATCCATTTAATTCCTTACTCTCTTTTCATTCGATTCAAGTTCGTCGAATTCCATTGAATTTCATGCAATTTAATTTACTTTAAATTCAATTTGTGGAATAGCATTATATTACATCAAAATCTATTAAATCAGTGAAATTTCAATAAATTTCTTCAAAATAAATTTGAATCCCTTCAATTCCACTAATTTCAAATTGGTTCCCATGGATTTCATTCAATGTGAACGAATTCACTTGAATTCCATTGATTACCGTTGCTTTTAAAACTTTCTATTTGATTCCTTCGAACTCTTTAATATACAATTCTGTTCGCGTGATCGCATTTAAATTAATTTGAATTAATTTGTGTTGTTCTTAATTTAGTTCAATGTCTTTTGATTCCGATTAATTTTAATTTCTGCAAAATGACGTTGAAACCCCTTTAATTTGATTTAATTCCAATCAAATCTTTCATTATTATTTAGTTACCTTCAATTTAATTGAATTTGAACGTTTTATTTTTGCATTTCATTGACTTTTGTTGATATTGGTTTGGTTTCCTTTTTATTGAATCCTTTGAATTTCATTGAATCTTCACAAAGCACTTTGATTTGGAATAAGTCTTTATTTTATGCTTATAAGATTAAAAAGTATTTATTATTACTATAGGTTTAGTCTTTTTTAATTTTGTTCTATTCCGCGGCAGTCCATCAGTCGCCAAATTATCAACAAAAATGTGAAAATTAAATTGTTTGAAATGTAAAAATAGTCGCAGTTATTTACTGTATATAATCTTCAGCTTCAAAAATTTACGCTGTTAAATCTGACTAAAATCTTTTGAACAGGTGTAAACAATTAAATCGAAATTACCAGCAAGGTAAAAGCGTAAGAGGGTAAAATATCTAGTGAGGCTGAAAAAGCTGAAGCTAATAAAAAGAAAACAGACGTGCATTTTTATAATGAAGAAAAACTGTTTTTAAAATTTGCGTAAACCAGTTTTGGATTTTTCTTTGAATAGAAAAATAGTCACACAAAAAAGAACTCTGTCGAACCTTATAGACACCAAATTTCTGTTGATCCAACGTTATTTCTGTCGAAGCTTTAATTTCTAAATAATACATTTTAAATACATATTGGAATTGTTACGCACGCTTGATCATAATTAAACTGGATTATTTGGAATTAATATTTGATTGTTCAGTCCTTTCCGCGTTTCATGGGAACTTGTAAAGGCACCAATCTCGCACAATCTATTATACACTTGATGATATAATCGAATCAACTACACAATTACATTAGCAAGTTTAATATCAGAGTGGTTGAAATTATTTCGAAATTCACTTTTATCAATTCGTTATTAATAATTTTTTCCAAAAAAATATCAATTTTTTTAGTACCTTATTTTTATATATGCCACACTTACAATATAAAAACAAATCCCAATTTATTATAAAAAACATAAAAATACAATAGGACATGATATAATACGAACAAATTCCGGCGACGAGAATCAAACCCGGGTCTTTGTCTTACCATTGTAGGACCTTATATGCTTACCCAATTCTATAATCCAAGTCAAACATTCCATCTAAGTTGAGTTTGTTCACTATTCCGCTATTGATTCGCCTAAATTTTCTAAAATTATGCATTCTTGAAGCAAAATTGTAAAAGAGATGATATGCAATTAGGATACTCTATTCAACAAAAACAAAATTTTTTTCAAATTTATAATATTTGTTTTTAAGTTTCAAACGCGAATTAATTATAAATGAACGCAAAACGAACTAATCTCGCCCAATTATGTTACTTTGAAAATGTCGGTCTGTAAGCTCGTTGAAACAGAATAACAAATTGCACTAAAAAGGAGCTCAGATAGGGCGGCTCTCGAAAGCAGCGATTTTACAGGATAAATTTGCAGAATGCATAGCTGAATGCATTAATAGCAATCTCGATGCATTCGTATTTAGCGGACTTAATGGAACGTACGAAGAGAGACAGAGATTGGGCCGTCAAGAGACTTAGCGAATTTAGCTCGAATGGTACAGTAGGTTTCGGTTTGGTGGAAGGGGGTAGTACCGGCTGATAGAATTCAATTCCACGGTCGATTATGCAGGCAGCCTCCCGGATTACGTATTACGCGCTACCATTTTGCGTCGATGAACGGATTACATGGTGTGTACGTATGACCAACTCGTAGGTCATTCGTTGGCCGAAAACCCTTTTTAAAATTCATTTCGCTTACAATCGAGTAAGCGCAACTAGAACGAGCAGAATTATTAATTATGTACGAAATTACTTTGTAAATTAATTTATCTACTTTAAAAAAACTATAATTTGTTTTATAATTGCTTCACGGTGGTACATTTCAATCAACACGTAAGTAAATGTGTGATCAAAGGGGGAGGGTCGGTAAGGCCGGTTTTTGGCCTAATTTATTTTTGGAGCAAAAAATCTGAAAAAATCATGGTAGTATCTTATAAGTATCCCGAGTCGATTGCACGCTAAACGGACTACCCTCAACCCCCCAGCCACCCCCACCCCCCGTACAAATATAGGAAACACCACTACCCACCAACTGTATTCTCGAGAGATTTGACACTCTTAAACATGTATTCTGAGGTTAGCTCGGGTTTACTTTGGTTTTCGGGGTCGCCGAATACAAATCTGACGTCCTTTGACTTTTATCGCGTCAGGTTCAAGGTCATTGGAAGGTGAAATCGAGAGAAAACGGTAAAAAAATCCAAAAAAATACTTTATAGGTTTTTGGAGTCGCTAATTACGAATCTGTCATTCGTTGAACTCTATCGTTTCAGGTTCAAGGTCATTTGAAGGTCATTTGAAGGTCAAATCGAGAAAAAACGGTAAAAAAATATGTTATAGGTTTTTGGGGTCGCTGATTACGAACCTGGTGTCCGCTGACCTTTATCGCGTCAGGTTCAAGGTCATGGGAAGATCAAATAGAGAGAAAACCTTGATCATGATGCGACAGAGGTCAATGGATAGCAGATTCGTAATCAACGACCGCGAGAACCTATAACATATTTTTTTTATTTTTTCAGCGTTTTTTATCGATTTGACTTTCAAGTGACCTTGAACCTGACGCGATAAAGGTCAGCAGACACCAGGTTCATAATCAGCGACCCCAAAAACCTATAACATATTTTTTTTAACTTTTTACCGGTTTTTCTCGATTTGTCCTTCAAATGACCTTCAAATGACCTTGAACCTGAAGCGATAGAGTTCAACAGATGCCAGATTCGTAATTAGCGACTCCAAAAACCTGTAACGTATTTTTTTGATTTTTTTACCGTTTTCTCTCGATTTCACCTTCCAATGACCTTGAACCTGACGCGATGAAAGTCAAAAGACGCCAGATTTGTATTAGGCGACCCCGAAAACCATAGTGAACCCGAGCTAACCTCAGAATACATGTTTAAGAGTGTCAAATCTCTCGAGAATACAGTTGGTGGGTAGTGGTGTTTCCTATATTTGTAGGGGGTGGGGGTGGCTGGGGGGTGGAGGGTAGTCCGTTTAGCGTGCAATCGACTCGGGATACTTACAAGATACTACCATGATTTTTTCAGATTTTTTGGTCCAAAAATAAATTAGGTCAAAAACCGGCCTTACCGACCCTCCCCCTTTCCAAAAAAAAATCCCAGGTGGCGATTTAAACCCGGAAAAGGTTTGTAGCCCTTGGGACAAACACTTATTATTTCGACCGGTCATCCGTTTACACGTCCTTCTATCGTACTTTCTTCCCGAACGCACTGGCCAACTTCACTCGGTACAGTAGCCAACTTCACCCTGTAAATTAGCCGCCCTTACCCTGTACCATAACCGTGTATACCCGTACCCTAGCCGACCTTATTCTGTACCGTAAATAACTGTACCCCATTTCCTAGTCAACATTATTCCGTATACTAGCAAAACCTTACCCAGTACCCTGGCTGACTTGACCGTGTCCCCTGCTCGACTTAAACTTGTTGCCTAACCAACTTTACCCCGTACCGTAATCGACTTAACCCATGGTCAACCCTTTTTTATGGGCGCAGAACGCCTACTTCAACTAATGTTTTAAACTTGTTTTCAAATTAAGAGAAAATCATCAACAAAAAAATGCTCTTTTTGAAATATAATGTTCCTGAAAAATAAAAAAACTTGGATCAAAATAGCGGATAGAATTCCTGAAAATAAAACAAACATTCCAACTAGTAAATTTGGACAACCATAGTCAAATTTGTCTGTTGTAATTCGAAAAAACACACTCTTTAAAATATAATTCCTAAAAAAATTGGACGAAAATAAAAAAGAGAAAAGAGAAATGAGAAGGCATACAACCAAATTCTCTTCCTTCTCTTTTTTTATTTCTGTCGTCTTTTTTATTTTTATTATTATCAATTCACAATGAAAAGAAACATTTGTAAATAATATTCACCAACGTTTCGGCACGCCTACAGTACCCTTATCATATTAAAAAAAATTAAATATGTAGGAACAGCAACGAAACAAGGATGCTTTCCCGTTGATAGCTGAGAATCAAGATGATGAATGAAGACTTGATTGTCAGATATCAAAGGGAGAATATCCTTTTTCGTTGCTGTTCCTGCCTGCTCAACTTTTCCTGACCTTGATAAGGTCGCTGTATGAACACCGAAACGTTGCTGAATATTATTCACTAATGTTTCTTTACATTTTCATTGATAATGTTTGCGAAAGTGTTATAATTGTCTGGAATTTGACACCACATTATTTTAACGGATCTCCACTTTTTGAGACCCCCTAAATCCGAAAGTCAAGTTTTGGCGATAGCGACTGTGGTCTTTTTTATTTTTATTATTATCAAATCATAAAAAAAAAAATATTCGTAGATAATATTTTCCAACGCTTCGATACTCATACATCACCCTTATCAAGTTGAAAAAAATTGAGTAGGTAGGAACAGCAACGAAACAACGATGCTCTCTCCTTGATACTTTAGAATAAAGATTAAAAATGAAGACTTGATTCTCAGGTATCAAAGGGAGAGCATATTTGTTTCGTTGCTGTTCCTTCCTGCTCAACTTTTGCTGACCTTGATAAGGGTGATGTATGAGTACCGAAACGTTTTAAGATCCCCTAAATCCGAAAATCAAGTTTTGGCGATAGCTAATGTGGTCATTTTTTATTTTTATTATTATCAAATCACAATAAAAAACTACCCACTGCGCAGTCACATTCTCATCGCACGCGGCTCGCTTCGCTCGCAAGTTTGAACGCTTGTACATTAGGGTGGTCCAAAAAAAACGACTTTCGAATAGAGGGCATGCTACCCCCCCTCTCCCCATTTTGTGAGGTTGTCGAAAAAAAAATCCCTCCAAGTTTGAGCCTATTCGTTTAATATTAGGACTTGCCGTAAAGGCCCTGAAAATCCCATAAGATTAACATGGGGAAATTTTGGTTTTCGATAAAATGGAATCCAGGTTTCTGGAATTAAACTTAGCTTGCAGGAAAGATATTAAGAATTTATTGGGGAGTCTCTAATCAATCATTTCCATTGAATTACTTCAAATTGTGATGCCCCCACCTCTCCTTGTGGTGCCCCAAAAATGCCCCAAAAAACTGAAATTTACATTTTTGCTCAAAATTGACACAAAAAAAGTGCTGTTTTCCCCTTTTTGCCATAAATTATTTTTATTTGTCAAGTGGAATGTTTTTAAATATTTGTCAACTAATTAAAAATTGTTTAAACAATTTTTTAAATAATTATTTACACTCACTTATTAAAAGGTAGATTTTTTATGTTTGATTGGACAATTGGCCATTTTTACGAATAATGATCTTTGTTTCAAGCATTTAGAATTTGTTTAAACAATTTATTATTATTTAATTGTAACCTTTTCTTAAAAGGAGGTATAAAACTCTAGTTTAAAAAAAATTAGTTAGCTTTTTTGCTTATTATTAAATGTCTACGTCATTTAGATACTAGTACGTTATTTTGAAATAAATTCTTATTTCTTTAAATAAGTTTTGTTTGTTTAAAAAATTTTTTTGGAAAATAAATGTTTGAAATTTCTGTTTTTCTGCAATTATTGTGGTAATTTGTCATTGTAAAGAGCACAACTTTTTGTCTAAACCATGATCATAATGTTCAATAAATTTATTAAATATTAATGTAACATTTTATTGGGAATTGTGATTCAAAAATCTGATTTTTTTCTCAATTCCATTAAGTATTTCGCTTATTGTAAAATACTTAAACGCCAAACAAATGCTTTGAATAACTAATGTTTGTTCATGAAATGTTTTACATTGGTCATAAAAAATTTATTTTTTTTAGTAAAACTTCATTCTATAAAAATTACATTCAATTTTGTCGTTCTGAAACTACCACAATGATTGCAAAAAACAGAAATTTCCAAAATTAACTTTCGAAAAAAATTGTTTAAACAAACAAAATTTATTTAAACAAATAAGAATTAATTACAAAATAAGGTACTAGTATCTAAATGATGCATATATTTAATAATAAGCAGAAAAGCTTGCTAATTTTTGTTTAAACTAGAATTTTATACCTCTTTTTAAGAAAAAGTTACAATTAAATAATAATTCATCTTTTAAAAAAATACTAAATGCTTCAAACAAAGATAATTATTCCTAAAAATGTCCAATTGTCCAATCAAACATAAAAAATCTTCCTTTCAATGAGTGAATGCAAAAAAATTATTCAAACAAAAATAAATTGTTTAAAGAATTGCCAAAAAAGGGAAAAACAGAACATTTATCTGCCAATTTTGAGCAAAAATGTCAATTTCAGTTTTTGGGGCCTTTTTGGGGGCTCCAAATGTTAATCTCTCTTGTACATTGATGAATAAAACAAAATATCCTACAAGTTTCCTTTTAGATTTTTCACCTTTCTTGCTTCTTTTAACTTAATATTGGAAATATTAAGCCCCATATTTTTCATCGTTCATTGGGTTAACACATGAATTTTTGATTTTCTACATAATACTTTTAATAAGTAAAAACAAAGTGATAAGTCCTATTGAAAAACGTTTTAAAGAAATTTTTTAGGATTTCTTAGAAGTCATAATTTTTCTCTAAAATTTTTTTTCGTATTTTTCGTCGTTTAGTACGATATTAGAATGTTGTAGTGTCAAGTTTCGGACAACTCTCATATTTTTTAAATCATAAATCATGAGAATGTAAAAAAAATTAATAAATTATATGCAGGAACGTTTCGGTACTCATACCGAATTTTTCATGACTATATGCATTGATAAGGATGCTGTGTGAGTACGAAAACATTAGTGAATATTATTTACAAATAGTTTTTGTATTGCGATATAATAATAATAATAATAATAATAATAATAAAAAGAGACGGGAGAAATAAAGAAAAGGAGAAGGAAGGGGGGTTGGTTTCCTTCTGATTTGTCATTCCTCGTGTTTTATTTTTGTCCAGAATTTTTTTTGCTTTTTTAGGAAATTTTTTTAACGAGAATCTTTTTGGAATTTACAATAGGAACATTTTATGGTGGTTGTCCAAACTTTGTCCTTGGATTCTTGGTTTTGTTATCAGAAATTATATACATTGACTTGATTATTAGACTTTAAATAGGATTTTAAATTTGACTTTAAACTATTCAAAAATTCTTTAATTATAATTCTTAATGTAAGTTGCTGAAACTTCATTTTTTTTCTTTTTGAAATTAAAGATCCTTTGTTCGTGGGATGTCTTTCAAGCAAAATCAGTAGTATGCAGAAAGCGGAGAATAAATTCGTCCGTCGATACTTGACGCGTGCTCAAAACCTTGAATTCCGTCGTCAGTCAGCAATTTTTTCAGAAAGCATCGGAATTAGAAATTTCCGTCGCTGCTCTTACAAGTGAGTCAGCAACTTCACGAAAATCGAATTATTATCTCCATCAGAGGAAAACCCCTCTTTTATCCTCTATCTCAAATATCCCAACTCTAGAATGAAAAAAAACTACTTAAGGAGACTGAATAATATCAAAGCTTAAAAACAACACTTTAATTATCCGTAATTAATATAATACTACAAATATGTTCCCAAAAGAATGTAAGAGACAAAAGAAAAAAAGCCCCTACGTCTGGAATCGAACCCGGGCCCGCAACCTTACGAATCCCATAATAAAAATTCAAGCCGATTCTCTAATTCGCTATTTATTCTTCTGTTTTGAAATATTATGATTTGCACCCCAAATGATACGAAATAGGACAACATGCATAAAATGAGACAGAAGCAGGGGCTAAGAAAGAAAGCTTTCCAGATCAGGAAGTCTTTCAAGAACAGAGGAAAGTTCGCTTTGTAGAAAACACGCGACACAAAGGGAAGGTCGTAATTAAAAGAAAATATCGACCGGCTGGCCGCAAAGGTTTTAACAACGGTAAAGACGATACTTAGACATCAAAGGCAATACTTTCCAGTAGCGACTTAAGCTCCTTTGAGTCTCACGGAATTGGCCCATAATCCCCGCAGTAAGAACTGCTAGACTTTCTAAGAGAGTATAGAAGAAAATAACCCTGTCCAGTATCGTAGCGATCTCGTATTTGTTACCAATTAATCATCAGTTCGGAATAAATCGGTACCGTAAGGAGAAGGATTAACCCCCGTAAGAGAGGACAGGCTTCTCTATGATAAATTGCAATTCTCTTCCCTCGCTGCGCCACCATTGCCATTTATAATATTGGATTATGCCATCAATCGAAGTCAACCTTTCACGTTTATAAAATGTACAACGCTACATACTTTTCTTCAAAATTGAAAAAAAATTATCATGACAAAAATGCACTAAGAAATGGTCCACATTCATCTTAATACAAAAAGCGGGGTCAAATATAAAAAATAGATACTTTATCACTGAAGAATCCGAATGAGAACTGAAAATTCCTCGATGATGAGTCAAAACTCGATTCGGATTTTTTGACTATTTTTATAAAAATTGGTTTCGTTGTTTAGATGCTCGCCTACTGAATTTGCGCCCTAGATTCGATTCTTCACGGATGATAATTTTTTTTTTATTGAATTTTGCCTTTTGCATCTCTCTTATACAAAAATAATTCTTTACTAATCGCTATTAGTATTTTATATTTATAAATAAAATATATTAGTGAAAATAATGCATAAAAATGTTGCACAACGATGACGTATTCGGTAATATGGTGGTTGGAAAAGGCGCTGAATTTGAACAATCGATTTGCGATGAGGTAGCATTATCGCAGATATTATGTCCTAAGTAAGTCTACTGTGGGTAATTCGGAACAATTTCGAGCTTAGCGGTTTCTGCTATTTGCACGGGAAATTGCACCTGCTGATGTCACATCCGCTGACTATCTGTGGGGCTTCCAATTGTCCGGGTCGATTCGCTACTTCGCCTTCATAATCCTTCGAAAATTTGTCGCTTTTCAACTCTGAGGTTATTTTTTGCTTTCATTAATATGAGATTACTAATAAGTGGTGATATGGTAAGAGCACCGGTTATTGGCACCTTGAGAGAACATTTAGACCTTAGGGAATAAACAAAAACATAAAACGTTTAATATTAGAATAGTGATAATTATAAAGAACAATCCAATCTATTCTTAAGTATTCTGGGCCGCTGAATCTGCTCCATTGTTTTCTTCCTCACCCCAAGAAACACTTTTTTATACATTTAATAGCCCCACATAAAACAAAACTGCCGATGGGTGAGATTAGTAAATTATTACTTATTTTGAGTCACTGAATCCGAATTCAAAGTTGGAATTCTAAAATTAGCTCGTGTGTTTTTCCCAACCACAAAAAATGTACGAAAAACATGTCTTTTGAGGTCAGGAATTTGTAAGGTTAGGAAGAAAACAAGAACTAACTTCGGATGCGGATTCAGCGACCCAAAATAGGTAAGAATTGACTAGCTTGATCATTCAACACACCTACATTTTTAAGGCTGTGGGATATACGAAAGCAGTGTATTTTATTTTAATGAATATGAAATTTAGAAAGAAACCAAAAGCTAACTTCAGAGTTTCTGTTTTGAATTCGGCTTCAGCGACTTAAAATATATAAGAAGCGACTACTCTGGTCCGACAGAACACCTATATTTTTTGTGAGGCTGTTACTTTAAAATTCCGACTTCGGATTCCGCTTTAGCAACCAAAAATCTGTAATATTTAATAAAAAATTTTTAAATTATTGAAAATAAATATGTGATACCAAAATTTTATTTTAATTATTCCAATTATTTATTGATTTTAATCGAAAATTATCTCCAGCTTATTGAGTAATATCTACATTCAATTTCTGGAAGGATTAGGAATCGAAATGGTTTAATGGAGTTGTGGCTGAATCTTGATTGCTCGGGTTACATTGTGCGGTTCAAACCTAATGGACAATTTTGGAGACCAATATCGGTTCATATTCCTTAGGTTCTTAAATTTCTGCACACCGGACATTAAGCAATGTGATAATAATCGATAATGAATATAAATTAAAAATTGTAAACAAATAATTTATAATTTAAAATTAAGTTTAAAATAGTGAACGACAATCGATTGATGAATCATATGTCCTAATCTCGGATTATCTGCATTTTCCCTACTTTAATTTTTTTTTAATTTCCACATTGAAAAAAAAAATGTGAAGAGTTTTTGATACATCATAACAAGTTATTTCTATTATTAAAAGTATAGTTATTATAAATTCTATAAATAATACTTCCAAATACCTTATGTCATAATTATAATTTAAAAAAGGGTGTGGGGTCTCTTTAACGTTCTCACATCCGATTGCACCTTCAGTTCTTGGTCCATTATACCGTCTGCTACTCGGCTAGGATTATTGTTCTAGTTCTAATAACTGAGAGTGTTCAGCCTCCATTTTCGAGAAACAGGGTGCGAAGATCTCAAGTAATAGGAAACCCGTTGCACCTTTCATGATACTTTGAAAGGTAGCCCTACTATTTTTATAGAAATAGAATTTCTGTACATCTTACGGTCCATTTTACGGGTGGAAAATAATTTGAATTAGTATGCATTCAATTAAAAATGTGAATTAATACTACATACTTCAAAAATAACTTTATTTTACCCATGAAACAAATTAATAAAAAGTAAACAAGAAAAAAGTACCCGTGAGGATTCGAACCCGGATCGTGGTTTGGCAATTCCCAACCTTTAAAATCAGACCTTAAACGATTTCTTCATCTAACAATTCTCACATTTGATACATTGTATCCTTTTCTATTTTTCTCCTAATATATTGTTATATTTATTTTTACCCAAGCAATTTATGTTGTTTTCTCTCAGGGTGCAATATTCCCGCCAAGCCTTTAGGTCATAGACTCTCTTTCAGCAAACTTTCGTTCAACTCTTCTTCTTCTTCTTCTTGTGTTGGGAAAGGCGGGAAATTGCTCTGGTTGTTTACGCAAGCTATCCCTCCCCCCTCCCCTGCCAACTCCCCACTACAATTCCTCCTGAAGGAATGAGACTCCGAAGGACCTTTACTTAAGATATCCTACCAAGTAAACCTTGGAAAGGTGGTGTCCCGCGTAAGGAAATAATAAAGATGCATGCCCTAGCACTTAGGGGGTGGGGGTGGTTTAATTTAACTTAGCCAAACGTTATTCTCGTCCTAGGTACACGACACCGTGGGGTAAATATTACTTCCGTTAAGTGTCTCGCACTCCATTAGAATGAAGGTCTTTTCCCTCGCGAGTGAGTTCCACATATACGAGGTTCTCTATTAATAATTATCGCTAAAAGTATTTGTTTCCAATTTGTTGAATTCAAATTAAAGCCAGTCCAGGAAGCTTAAAAAAACATAAGTACCAAATTTCAGTAGAATTTTACCTATTTTAGAAATAAAATCATACATTTTGGTGCGACGTTTTGAATTTTCAAAATTGGTTTCCAGAAGGGAACTCAAGAATTTTATAAACCCTTATACATTAAATTTTAGAAATATAACATCAATTTATGGTAATTTTCTGCGCTCGAGTAAAAAAAATACCATTAAGAACCTATCGGAATCCTGGGTAAAATTCCCCTAAAATACGGGGTATGACTTTTTAACGACACAAGTACCGTAAAAGTACCATTTTTACTGTTTCGAGCAGCACCGTTTTAGGATAAGAAAAAAACAGGTAATATCTAGAAAAACGTTATGACTATTTTATTCTAAAACACTAAGAATATATCTAACAATAATTTTTTTAATTTTTTAGTTTTCAGGATTGCCTGATCTTACAAGTTTTTCGTTTTCATAAGAAAAAATTAGTAAGTTCAAACACGACTTATGTATTTAAAATGTAATTTTTTCAAAGAAGTTCTCATTTATTACACATATAATAAATTCTTTAAAAAAAGTAAAAATAATTCGCTTGAAGAAAATAGTCTTCCCGATGATTTCCAAAGAGCGAGTATATATCGAATGTATTTTACTTTGAAAGTGTTGTTTCTTCAGATATACTCACACAGAAATATAAATCACTGTAGCAAAGTAAAACACAGTTGATGTAAATACTCTGTTTTCTGAAATATTCGTTAAAACTACACTGTAACACATTTCGGGAATTTTCCCCAATATTGAGTGGCGAAAATCCACATTTTCGTTGGGGAAAATCAACTTCCCCAAGATTTGGAGAAATTTTCCTAAAATTTCTTATAACTCACTAAAAAAATGGGGAAAATTTCCTAAAATTTAGGAAATTAGATAAAACCTACCATTTTTGGGGAAATTTTCCTAAACTTAGGGTAACTTTTACAAAAGTTTTGGAAAATTCCCTACAATTTGGGGAATTTAGTGATTCTCACTAAATGTAGAGAATCGTTCCAAAACTAATGTTTAATTTGTCGCGTAGATTAGGTAAATTTTCTAAAAAGGCTTAAGTGTTTCTATATGGTTATAAAGATAGTTTGCCCTAAAATATTCGATAAACTAGCACAATATTTTGAATATTTTTACACCGTTTTTTGGAGAAAACAATTATTAAGGGTACAATCCATTTTGAACGCTAAAAAAAGCCTATTTTTGCGAATTTTTTCAAAGAATGATATGAAATATATTGGTGTAAAAGTTGAAGGATTTCATCAATAAAGTCTAAAAATGTAAGAATTTTTTTTATTATTGTTTTTCAGTTTTTATACGCTAAAACTGTAGCTGAACATAAGGCCGTGATTTTGGGGTAGGTAGACGAGAGGCGTAGTATCTCAACAACCGCTTATCTGAAACAAAAAAATCAAAGTGTTTTAGTTTCAGTATGTCAGTAGTTGAAATATGAACCACGGATATTGATTCTTAACAATAAATAATAAAATGGCACTCAAAAAGAAATTGAGAAACGCTTTTTTAGCACTGATTTTAGTGACAAAAATAGATAAAAACTCAAAATTATAACTCGCCCGTAGTCCGCTTTCCTTCTTTTTGTATGTAGAATATATGGTTACATTTTAATGAGAATCTGCCTATTCGTTTTACAGAAATCATACCTTTCATTCTAAAAAAACATTATTTTATGAAAAATGCGTTTAAAGTTTTTTTTTTAAATTAAACCATTAAACATGTGCTTGGACGCCATTAAGCGTGGGATATGTTCCCTATTAAATTTTGGAAATTAGGGTCAAAACAATTTTGGGGAAACTTTCCCAAGAAATTTTTTACAGTGTAATTACTTCCGAACAATTGTATTATTATATGACCCCTACTAGTACCCGATCAGACCCCGACTAAGATAAGTTGGGTCAACTGACTAGCCCCCGACTAATCAACCGTGATGCTGCTGGTCAGGAGCTAGTCAGATGACCCGACTAGCCCCCGACTTTAAGTGGGGTCAACTGGTCGAGAACCAGACGAGTTCCCCATTTGAATTTCTGCACGAGTAAGTAAAAAAAAGTTTGAAATACGTCTCGTTTCATTGGGATTTTTTCAGCACAGAAGAATGGGAAAGTCCCACTTAATTTTTTTAGTGCGAGTTTTTTAGGAAAAAAGTACCGAAAAAGTTTCACATAATTCTCTTTGATTATTCACAAGTCCTAAATCCTGTTTTAGCCAAAGGTACTAGATGAGTTCTATTTTTTGCATTTTTCAAAATAAGGATGAAATTTATGTCCAAAAAATATTATAAAAATTATTCAGGACTTGAACAAATTCAAAAAGAATTAAGGGCGACTTTTCCGGTACGTTTTTTTATAAAGTCGTGCTAAGACAATTAAACTGGAACGTTTTCGGTGCTTTTGTCCTAAAAAAGTCCTGATTAAAAAAAATTGAGTGAGATTGTTTGCCTTAATTTTTTGTAACAAAATTGCACGCGAAACATGACACCTTTTAAACTCCTTTGATACCTTAATCGTATTGCAGAAGTACTTTATTTAGGCATAAATACCAGCAGCACTTGTACAAATTTAGAAAAGAATAAAATGAAACTTTTCATGTACCTTTATTTCTAATTTTGCTTGAAAAATTTTTAAGAGAATTTGGTACTCAAGTACAAATTTATCTTATAACTAGTCTTTGAGTCGTTCTTTTTCCGGGATCCCAATTAGACTTTTTTATTCGGGCAGAGAGCTTAGATTAACTATGAAATAAATTTTATTTTTCAAATATGGTGACCCACATACAGAATATTTGTCACCTATATTTTTACCCAACACTCATGGTCCATGGCCATAAAACACACATCTATGTTCAAATCCCGAAATAATTACCCCCTCCCCCAGCCAGCCAGTTTTTTCTAATTTTCATATTCTGATTTATAAAATAAACTATTTTACGAAAACTTTTGTTCAATTTTCAATCTGGCATCTATAATTTCAAAAATCTGAAAGAAAACTTAAAATATCAAAGTATTTTTTCAATTATAATTTTATTAATTCACTATGTAATGCATGTGTTTCTACATTTTTGAAGTCGCTAAAATTGAATTAATCCTTAAATTTTCAATACCTATTATCACAGATTCAATATCGCTCATTACATAATAACAAATCTTCACATTATAAAAAAATTTGGTAACTAAGTTACCCACATTCTACAATAAGAAATTAAAAAGCCTATAGTTTCCATAATAATTTTATCGCTCTTTTTTCTTTTAACTTAATAGCTATTTAAAAGCTGTCCCGTATTCAAAGAATAAAATGAGCTTAGCGGTTGGAGAATTTTACTAACAAACGAGATTGCTGCGGGCAGAAACCTTCAGTTTCGAAGAAAGAGATGCGCTTTCCGATTGAATAGAAAACCGAGACTCGTAAGCTCGCATTACCGCAGCAGACAATAATCCTTTAGACTCTGCTACCGTTTCACTACTAAAGTCTTCCCTCATTAACTTCTCCCGCAGAAGCTAATTAAACCGGGGAGAAAAACGGATGTCGATCAAAGTCTCTTTTCTTGACTGATACATAATTCTTCTAGCGTCAGATTCCGAAAGTAACCAAACTGTCACGAATAATTACATTAGTAACATATCTCGTCAAATCTTACGTTTAAATTTATTTTAATTAGTCTTAATTGCCCTTTTATTACTTTTAGACGATTAAAAAATATGGTTTTATTATTTCTTGTTTTTCGAATCCGAAAAAATACATTTTTTAACGTTGATATGGTTTTTCTACATTTAAATTTGAATCATTCTTAAGGCTATGTAACGCGTGGGTCACGTGACCAGATTCCTAGCTTCCCGCCATTTTTTTTATTTCCCAACTTATTTTCACACCAAACGCCATATTATGTTGAAAATTTGGGATACTAGACAAGAAACACTAAGAATGGTGGGGTCCTAAATTTGTATAATTATGGAAAAAGTTATTTGTTGTGAACAATTTTTTTTGCATTTTTCATAATTATTAAACTTTAAGACCAGATCCATCATTCTTAGTGCTTCTTATTTATTATCCCAAATCTTCAACTCCTCGCGGTGCTTCGTATGAAAATAAGTTAGAAAATAAAAAAAGTGAGGGTAAGGTAGAAATCTGGTCATCTGACTCACTCGCCACATAGCCTTAAGGGAATATAATGCTATAAAATATCATAACGGACATCCCCGGAATCTTTTTTTAGGGATAATAACAAAAAAATGTATTGTGCTTGATAAAAATTTTATGCATGTGCTTTATTTTGAGGTTAGGGTCGTGCTTTAGCTCTCTGTCATTCTGATAATTTGGAAATTATTTATGAAATAATCTTTTCTGATTGCCTGCAAACAAGCTTAATTCCAGAACATTAGTAACAATGTATGTTTGTAAGTCCAAAGTTTTCAGCCAAAAATATTGTGTAGTTTTTAAATAACGTTCGGGAGAAGTGTAACACACAGAACCTTAAAATATAAACACGTCAGATCTAGCAAAATCATTTTTTTTAAATTAACCCACAAAAAAGTGTGCGAGTACGTTCGTCAGTATGTTCGCTATCATTTCCAAAATTTTTAAGACAAAATAGTTATTATTCTAGGAAAAAGCCGGGGGAACTTAAAACTTGTAAAATCTATAATTTTTTAAGTACCGCACGCTCTTAACCCGTTTAAATTTGGTGTTTTGATGCAGTTGATTCAAAACTAGGAGACGAGATAAGGGCAAAAAGATCCACCTGGGGCGTATTAAGTTCAGCTCGATATCTTCAAAACAACTTTCTCCTGTCCTTCTCTCTTATTGTGACACTTTCATACTCGAAATAACTTCAGAAATCCTTTGTTCTCAGATAGTTATAAAACGATCGCTAACGGTTTACTCTCACTCTCACTCTCACTCTCACTCTCACTCTCACTCTCACTCTCACTCTCACTCTCACTCTCACTCTCACTCTCACTCTCACTCTCACTCTCACTCTCACTCTCACTCTTACTCTTACTCTTACTCTTACTCTTACTCTTACTCTCACTCTCACTCAAACTCACACTCTGTGCTTCACTTAATGCTTTTCACTCTGTCCCAATCCACGACTCGCCCTACCTCTACTACGCTTATTCTCACCGCTTTTCCCTCCCCTTCAGCTCTCACTCCCTCTCTCTCCTAATCCTTAACCCTCCTTACTTCACTCACCCTCCCACTATTCAAATCTGCAGGTCTCTTCTCGTTCTATCATTTACTTCCATTTTAATTTTCAATCGGTTTAAGCGTTTGATGTCTAGAATTTCCATGTGCATTTTTCGTGAATTCCATTAAAATTCCTTTGACAAGGCTCAAGTGGATTTAATTCTACGCATACCGCCCGCAAAGATACACTTTTTATTCTGAAAGAATTAAATTCATTACAGCGATTCCAAGCAAGAACTGATGCTCGCTTTTTAAAATAAAAACAATTTAATTATACAGTTGAAACAGATGGAGGATAGCCGCTGAAATTATTCACCGTTCTTTCATTTAGCTTCTAATATATAAATGTGAATCCTGAATCTCTAATTTTTAATTGTTCATTTTTATCACAATAATATAATTAGATCAGACGTTTTAAAATAATATAATTAAGAAAGACTACTGTTGCTTTATAAATGGTAGGGAAACAAAAATCAAACAAAATCAGGGTGCCTATTCATTTTCAGCTAGCAAATTTTCTATTTTTTTTCGGTTTGACCTGGTTTTTTCTTTGTTTCTTACCAGTGGCAAATATCAAATCTTCTCTTACTAGAAACAAGGATGAAATTCATTTACAAAATTTAGTTAAATCTATTAACTGTAAGATACACCTCTCGGGTATATTTATCTAAAGAATTATAATTAGTACACTTTAAGAATTACAATTATTATTATAATTTAAATTTTATGATTCAATACTAAAATTTAAAATTGTCTTATTAAAAAAACTAGTGCTATGACAGGCTGATACATTACGTTCTAAATGTTGATTTAAAATTTTAAAAAATGGACATTTTGCTCTAATTGGTGCAAAGTATTTTAAAATTTAAAATTACTTTTTAATATTTTTCATGAAACTTCATTACCATCTGAATGTTATTTAAATGATTTGAATATTTCTTTAAATTAATAAAAATATCTTCATCTAGTTCTAAACATTTTATATATTTATTAAAATGATTTACATTTTTCCTATAATTTAAGAAAAATTGTACATATACAATTTAAAAAATTTCGTTAAAATTTTCTGGATTCTTCTTTGAAAATTTTGGAACTATTTTCAGATTTGTTGGATTGTTCTACAATATTCTCTGCATAGTAATGTTTTAGAGTAAAACATTATTTTGAATTTCAAAGATTTCTGAAGAATTGTTTCTCTCTTACACCCTTTACAAATGTATAAAAAGCTTCTGCTTCAAAACTTGCAAAAATGTAAATTTTTTTAACAAATTTTTTTAAGCCTTTTTTCAATATCTTCTGAATTACTTCAGTTTTTCTACAAAATCTGAAGACTGAAAATTTTTAAAAGTAATCTTAAAGAAACTGAAAAAAAAAATTACAAACAATTATAGTTGATATTATAGTTGACAGTTCAAAAAAATGGATTTTCATCCAAAAAGTTGATTTTAAAACCAAAAATACGAATTTTCAGGAGAATAATATAAATTTTCATTAAAAAATAGATTTTTAAAAAAATACTCACATTTTCAACCAGAGACCTTCACTCAAAACAATACATTTTCAACAATCTAGTTCAACTTTTACCTACGCAGTTGAAATTTCAATCGAAAATATCAATCTTCAAGAAAACAGTAAAATTTTTAACCAAAGTGATGAATTTTCAACTAAAAACATAATTCTTCAATAAAGAAATGATTTCTTATCCAAGTAGTCCAATTACAATTTTCAAGTAAAAAATTGGAGTCGCCAAGCAGAAAATATTAATTTTCAACTAAACAGTTGCATTTTTATATTTAAAAATATGAAATGTCTACTAAAACAGATGCATTCTTAACTCAAAAAGATGAATAAAAATGAATTCCTAATTATAAAAAAAAAAATAATTTTCATTAAAAAAAAATTTTTACTTTGACTTTTGAACATTAAATTAAGAGTTTCAAAAAAGATGTAACTTTTCTACGAAGATACTTCAATTTTAAACAAAAAAATAATTAAATTTGTATTTCAAACAAAACGTAAATTTTCTTTAGAATAGTTGATTTTCAACGAAACAGTTGCATTTTTACCCACAGAAGGTGCAATTTCTGATAAAAGAGATGATTTTTTTTTTATTTGAATGACGAAGGTTCAACAATAAAAAACGTTTTATTTTTCACCCAAAAAAGATATCAGTTGACTTTTCAACACCAAAATATAAATTGAAATAACAAAGTGAATTTCCTACAAAAAATAGTTTAATTTGCAACAAAAAAAAAATGACTTTTCTATAAAATTGTTAATTTTGAAATAAATAATACAATTCATAAATAAAAATGCAATCTTCAAGAGGAAGCAGCTGCAAAGAAAACAAATAGAATTAGGCAAATAATTTACTAAAACGATATCATCCGCAAAACTTGTTTCAGAAAATTGTTCTAATTTTTCCCTGAATTTTTTTTTATTTTCCCTCATCACTAATATCCAACGAACCGACTCTTCCACTTGTGAGATTTCTAGGCTAGATTCTTTTATAAATGGAATAATATAATTTAAATTTTAATAAAACATGTCAAATTTATTCTTCTTGGCAGTTATTTACAGCTTTGGAAATTGTCTCGCTTTGGAAACATTTCTTTTTAAATCCCTGACATTTTCCAGACCAATAAAATTCCGACGTTAAACAAAATTATTTTGGCAACAAGTTTTTTTTTGGCGTGTTTTCAAATATTACGTACATAAATGGAGAATGCCCCTCCTTCCAAACAAATTGCGATGAAATATCTTGACCCCCTCCTCACTGAAGCGCTTCGTAATTTAGATACGTCCCTAATTTGTTAAAATAATAACACTTTGTGAAATAAGAGTTTCCAAGACAACACCAGTGCCCGACAAGAGGATCAAATCTGAACTAAATAGGTTGAGAGAACGCTACTCGGCCGACCTAGCTGGCTACCATACTAAAGCCACTTTTTCTTCCCATCAGCATTCGAATGGGTTCGTGCGGGTTCGCTCGGCAGACCCTAAGGAATGTAACGATGTAAACAAACTACAAATGACAGAAAAGCTTACTATAAATAGTAAATATTCAATTTTCAAATTGTAATTACAAATTCCAATTCTTTTAGGAATAGAAAAATTCACTGGACCTGTTTTTCAGATTTTTTTACCTTTTCTTCTCCCATTCATACCTCGATTTGAACCCAATTAAACATACTTTCTTTCCTGGTTTCATTTAAATTCTTTCCGTAATATTTTTAAATTAAAATTATTTCTTGAAAAAAAGATCCTACTCCATCTTCGCTCCATTGGGAATCGAAACACAAAACTTCTAATTTCTGACCGGAAATCAGAAGTTTCGTGGTTCGATTCCCAATGGAGTCAAGATGGAGTAGGATCTTTTTTTCAAGAAATAATTTTAATTAAAAAATATTATTTTCCACCTAGTCTTATTAAGACGTTAAGCATTTTCTGTTATTGAAGATTCTTAACTTGATCAATATTATGTAGATTTTCTGCCTTCATGGTTTGGAGGGTTGATCTACTGTCGGTAAGGTACAATCTCTGATAATATAGCAGATAAATTAAAAAATTTTAAATAATTCCGGAATATTATTAGACGATTCTGAAATTAGAGCAGAAGAGGGCTTGAACTTTAACAAAATTGTTTTTATAAGCTTTTATTTTTTTTAAACTATTCTATTGTAATATTTTCTCATAAACTTTTCAAGCTTTTAATAATAAAATTATTGCACTTTCGCTGATCTCGCATTCAGTTTATTACAATTGTTGAAGATCACATTTAAAAAAAAAGCATATAAAACAATGTTTTTAGAAGTAGGTGAATTGTCGTTAACCCTTAAAGGGCATACTGGGTGTATAACACCCAGCGACTTATTTACGCTTTAACAAAACGTACCAAATTTAAGACAATTAAACATATGACGCCAGATTAACAAATTACATGAAAACCTATTTTTCTATGTCATTTTCAAATAATTTTGATTTTTATAATATTTATACGCATTTTAAGATCAATAAAAAGCTTTAATCATGCAAAGTACGGTGTTTCATTTTTCATTGAATTGAAACTTTGATGTTTTCAGAATAAATACCTTTTTTGAAACAAACACTATAAGATTAATTTTATTTTTGAAGCCCCGTATCTCGGAAGTATTCAGGTAAAATTTTAATTTAAAATATCAAAAACTTGAAAAGGAATGCATTTTAGAGTGGAAGTAGTCATTTTTTAAGTTTTTTCCAAAAAGGGTTTTTTTAACTGCTTTAAATTTTAAAAACTGTTATGAAACCTTTTTCTGCAGAAACTAGATAGATTATACATCATTAATTGATTTTCTTGTAAAAAAAACCATCCAATACCGTCGGCACAATACACGTTTGAATACCCTTAGGTGCCTAACACCTAGTATGCTCTTTATGTAATTTTACGGAAATATACCCTTTAAGAGTTAAAGTCGGTTTTTGCATCGCCAGGTGTAAAAGAATAACACTGAAGCGTAAAGTCACTTACTTTTTTTTTAAACTCAGACTGCAACATATTCGGAGATCAAACAAAAAGTATACATTGAAGTATGTTTAATTCAGCTTAGATCAATATTTTTTTCTGTCCTTAAAATAGTCGTAATCCATACCAGAATCGAAACCAATGAAAATTAAAATTTAATAACATATAGAATAGCATTGAATTAGATCGTTCAGAATAGAAAGACCTGACAAAGCCACATTTTCGCTCAATTTGGCTTAAGTCTGCCATAAAATTTTTCAACATGAAAATTCCAAGTGAGTTAACCCTCAATTTTCCAAGTACCACCACAGTTGTTTGTGGTAGAGGAAATAAAATAAAAATAGTAGGGTCGAAATAAAATAGTCTCCGCGGACCAAACACACTAAGATCCTCCAGCTAAGGCGTGAACAACCGTGCCGAGGGCTGAGTGGCACCAGGGAGTGGTGTCGCAAACGGTGCCTCTAGGATAGCAGGTCGCCTCCTAGAGTATATAGACCTTACCCCCGCATGCGGGGCTCTGCGGGGGTGGACATTTATTTCCCTAGCTTCTTGTGGGATGAATATGGCGATAAATGAAGAAAAACCAAATCTAAGTGAAAGTAAGGATTCATTGTTGGAGCTGGTGGAAATGACTGACGAGAAAAGAGTTTTAGATGATTCTAGATGTTATATGAGAGAAATGAGCGAAGGACTGAATAAAACAGAAGACCTTATTGAGGAACTAAGTAGAGTTTTGGGTGAACTAAGGATGTTCACCGACAATCAGAGAAATATGTTTCGAGAGATTAGGGAGGGTTTAGAGAAGGCGTAGGATTTAATGACCAAGGTGTCTGTGAGGGTGAATTTGACCATCATTAACCTCAATAGGCTTAACACAGATGTTAACCGGATGGAGAAGGTTATGGAGTGATCTTGCACGGAGAGGAGCTTAAGACGAGACACCAGCCACAGCGGGACTCAGACCGAAGATTCCGGGGAGACTCCCGCTCACCAACACGGAAAATAGAGCGGGAACCCACCCTGAGCCCAGTTGTGGCGGGTAGCTCCAAACAGGCGAACAAAAAGCCGAGGGTCGGAAGTGCGCCAGTGCCCGCGACCCCAGGAAAGAAGGAAGGAGAAAAACCTGTTTTCACCAGGAGGGCAAAGATGCAGCGGCGAGCTCGACCCGAGGCGGTTCCAATCAAACTGGCCGAGGTTGTGAGTCACCCAGAGGTCCTCAAGGACCTCAAGCAAAAGGTGAAGTGTGACGCCCTTAGTCTAATTATCAGTGGGGTCAGGCAAACTAGAAACGGAGAGGTCCTTGTGGAGTTCGCAACTGCATCAAAAGGTGGGACTGAATTTTTAGCAGCCATAAAGGAGGCGGTCGTAAAAAGTCACTTTGGCAGAAGCTATGTTGGAGATCAACCTCACGAAACGACCCTTCAAAGGTAATCTGAAGGCTTTTGTGGAGCTGACAGAAGAGTCAGCGGGGAGATTGCTACGCGCAGGACACCTGAAGGTGGGGTGGGTGTCCTGTCACGTACAAAAGAAAACGGAGAGTATGCGGTGCTATCGCTGCCTAGACTTGGCCACATGGCAGCAAGCTACGAAGGCCCAGATAGAACGAAGTCATGCTGAAGATGCGGCAAGGAGGGACATAGGACTACGGCTTGCGAAAGCACGCAGCAGTGCTACCTCTGCGCAGCAAAACAGGAGAAGTCCTGGATAGACCATCTGCTGGAGACGATGAGGTGTACGACGTTCAGGGCGGCGGCTTCGTCGAAGAAGCCTCACAAACGTCCAAGGTAATAAAGCTCACTCTGCCGGAGGCTCGCCTCGTCCTCGGCTGTGTTGGACTGCCGCACAGCGGGGGGATGTGCGGGCGTCTGTTGGCTGGGTTCAGATAGGAATGCCAAGCAGGCACAATGAGTTGGAAGCCGAAGCACGGCTCACTGGCCTTACCCCCATGTCCTGGAAGTAATACGAAAGCGGTTCCGACGACATGGGTTGGCGAAAGAAGGGGTTTTAGTCAGTAAGAATCTGACACTACCCATACTAGGAATTGCATATTTTGTTGTAGGCGATTGATACTATGGGTGTCTCATGCAAGATTTCCTCTTTTATAAAAAACCCTCAATTTTAATTTTTTCCATTCAATTCACCAAACTAAAGAATTTACAAAAAGTGAATTTCGATTGATCTTAAAACTGCCGTGAATTGTAAGAACGCCGTTAACTGCAGAATGTATAGCAAATTCTAATTTATTTTCTGAACTTTTTTGTTGTTCTTGACTAATTTGCATACTATCTTTTAATTTCTTCCAAAGTAAATTGCTTAAAAATGTTAATTAAATATTGAAAATAAAGTTAATGTTATTGATCGACGTGATCTGTCAAATTTCCGTGACGACTAGACACAGCCTATAATATAATTATCTATTATTTATCTTTGACATTGTAATTTACAATTTCAAAGAGTTACAATTAAAAATGCTAGAATTTTAAAAATATTGAATTGTAAATTATTTTTTAATGAATGCAATTTAAAAAAGAATAAATAAAGTTTTGATGAATTACATTCAAAAATTCATTAATATCAATATCTTCAGCTTAAAAGTTTTGTAATTTAAGGTTATGCAATTTTGGAGCGTTTCAATTGACAATTCTTAAGTGTAGAATATTTATAATTAAACATTATTTAATTTCCAAAACTTATATTTTAAAGGTATCTAATTTAGAACTTCTTTTTAAAACAGTTCAATGTTAAAGATTAATTTCTTTTTTAACTTTCCAACTAATTTTGTTTACTTTATACAGTCGAAATGATTTAAATACATAGTTCGTATCTATTAAATTTTCCAGGGCATATTCTAACGGGCAATTCTAACAAAGAAATGGTCAGTTCTAAAACTTGATAATAGTCAGTGCAAAAATACATTTTTGCACATAACGGCCATGAAAAGTAATCGATTTTATCTATAATTTTTTTTAATTGCGGAACAGTGCACTACAAACACAAATAAGTATTTTAACAGTTTCGACACTATGCGCAGAAAAACCGGATGAAATTTAAAAAAATGGAACTTCTGGCGACTTTAATATCTTTATTAATTATAAAAAATACAGATTTTTAATAATAATTTTGAATTTCGCAACGGTTAATATATGCCGTTTCGGCGTATCTCGTAACGGAATTCCTGAGCATCTGTGTAATTTTAGCAAAATCCGTAACAGGCTGATACGGCGTTTTCACAGTTTTGCGTGCATGTCTTACGCCTGCTGTTAAGGCTTTTAAAATGACTTGGACTTTTGCCAGATCCATAATACGTCAAGAAGGATGCATTGTCTAATGCAATATTTCAAAAAAATAATCTAAAAGGAATTATTTTATCAGGAGCGAAGAGATTTTCTTGAAAAATATTCTTGACATTTTTTTTTTTGTAATTGACAATTAAGTGTTTCCCTGCGTCTGTAAAATGCAACACGCTAGCAATTGTGTATGCGGGGCTGCAGTCACCAGTTCTAGTTTCAAGCCGCATAAAATCTGCGAATAGCGTGTCTTCGTCATTTAGAGTAATATATAATATAATAATACATCACAACAATAATAAGAAGTAAGTAATAATATATAATTATAATTTTTTTTAATATATAGTATAATTTATAATATCCATCTTTGCGCTAGTAAAGTTGTTATGCTTTTCATAACTTACCATCAACATTTATTGCAGCATTTAAAATAATAAATTGAAGAGAGAAAATATTTCTCAAATATTTGTAAGAACTTTCTCAAGAATTTGGGTACGTTTATTTAAAAACAATGTCATTTTTTAGGGATGTTGGGAAAAGCGCTGGCCTCAAAATTGCATTGCCTCATTTTATTTCATAATTACTAACAATAAATTTGTTATAAATAAACTTGCCCAAATTCTTCACAAAGGTTTGAGAGATATTTGCTTTTTCAATTTCTTATTATTTTATTATTTTAAACACTTCACTCAATTTTGATGGTAAGTTACGAAAGAAATAATTTTCTTACCAGCGCAAAGGAAGATATTATAATTATGTTTTCAGAAAATTATCATTTTATATAATTTTTATTATTGTATTATATTATATTATTATATTATATATTACTCTAAGCGACAAAGACAAGCCACTTAATGATTTTATGTCTTTATGTCGCGTTGAAAACTTTAAGGGCTCTCTCTATAATCGCAGCTGGGTAAGCTGCAGTTAACGATATTTTCCAAAGTTATACAATGGTTATTTTGAAAGTTTTTAAATACTTAAAAATATCTATTTTCAATTTTTACGAATCTAAAGATATAATAAATGCATTTTCCGATTTTTTTCCGTCAACGGTGTTTTTCTAAATCATGGAAGAAATAAAAATAGAATAGTCAAATTTCAACTATATAGCGAAAAATTTCAGGTTTTTGTTGAAAATTAATATTTTTTGGCAGAAAATGATCATTTTTGGTTCATAATTAATTTCTTTGACTGAAAATTTTAGTTTTCATATAAAAAATTAATTTTTTCAACTTAAAATTTAACTAATTCATGCCCAGTTAAACATCTATATTCTTCAGATGAAAATTGAACTATTTGTTTGAAAATTGATGCATTTTTGTTTAAACTTTGTTTTCTGTGAAAAAAACATTAATATTCTTGGTAACTTATTCACCTTTTTAATTAAAAATTTTACTATTAGGTTGCAAGTCCCATTAAAAATCAATATGCTCGGTTGAAATTTCTTTGTTTGACTCTTAGATTTTTCCTTAAAAACAAATTTTTTTAAATAAAAAGTTGAACTGTTCCATTTTGCATCACACTGTTTTATGGATATTTCATCATTTTTGTTCGAAAATCATCTATTCGGTTAGAAATTCAACTAATTTTTTGAAAAATTACTTATTGGATTAAAAGCTTAGTTCTCAAACCTAAAATTATACTATTATATTCTTGTTGTTGAAAACTTTTTTTTTACTTTTAAAAGAATCTATTTTGTTGAAGCTTTCTCTTTTTTGGTAGATTTTTTAGTAACAATTTCATTTCTTTCGTCAAAAAGTAAAAAAATTTGGTTGAAAATTCATTTTTTTCGAAATTGAAAACTAGTTAGTGTATTGATTAATATATTGATTGATTTATTGATTAATATATATTTGATTTTAACATTTTTCACATATATACACACATACGTCCCCCATTGATACTTTTAGTTCAAGCGCGACCAACTGTTGGCGCTGTGCTCCTTCATATTTCTACCATTGAGTTGATAGGTCCTGTATAATTGTAAAAACCACGATCTCTGTACTGTCTCGTCCGCGTCAGTAGCTGACCAATTGAAAACAGCTCCGAAAAGGTGGAAGCCCTAGTTGACTTGAATTCAGTATTTTAACATGACGTAATGAAAATGCATACGAGTTTTGAGAGTAAATATTCTAAACGTAAAAATAAGTCATAAATGTACGAAAAACAATATTTGGCAAGTATAGAATGGATTCCTCCAGTCATGTTCCATTCTTTTATCGATCACCGACCTTTCTGTTTCACGAAATAAGATGAAGAATCCAAAATTTAAGGTTATTCTATCAGATTGATTTGATCAGAATCGAGTCCTCTAACTTTTAGTTTTTAATGGGTAATTGTATTTCGTAAAACTGAAAGGTCTTCAACCAATAAAAGGATGAAACAGAATTGCGTGAATGCAGTCTATACTTGAAAAATGTCACTATTCAGATCTTTATAACTTCCTTTCGCTTTTAGAATATATTATTTTAAACGGTGTATGCTTTCCCATGTACAGATGAATTAACTATGCTAACATTCCTGACATAACCACCTATCCTATTATGAACGTGACATCATGCTACAATAATCACTATTTCGCGGAATTCTGGAATTCTGGGGAGCGGCAGGGGCCCCACCCTCAAATTTTTTCACAATACTGGAACCCAAGTGAGACACTGGACGCTAGTCGTTCGTGCTCGGTTGCTTGCTTCGC
>NC_046657.1:14768735-14836903 GCF_010883055.1 Belonocnema kinseyi | reverse complement strand
AAGAAAATCGGATAATAACTTCAAGAGTTATCGCACTTTTGTTGCATTCACAAGATTTGTAAATATTTCATTTATTAGTTCGGATATTAACCGATTTTCAAACCTTTTTTTTCATTTTCTTTAAATTATATCACGAAATTCATTCAGCCAATTAAAATTTAATTGAGCTAAGTCTTTATAATTTCAGTTATTGCAAGTTCATAACAATGAAAGGTCATTCGTGGCAGGTACACGAAAGTCGAGAAAAGTAGCCTTCTGCTCGCAGCGGGGAGCCTGCCTCGGAGCCTGCCTAGCTGCCCAGCCCGGGGTGGCGTCCCCCTGCCGGCGGCAGCCTCATCGGCCGGCGGCACTAGTTTGGGAATCGCTGGTCTAGATAAATCCTGACCTGGGCCAGGCCTGTAACCAGAATGCCAGGAAATTTTTCCACACAAGGCGCGCATCGATACAAGGCCGGGGTAAACAAAAAACGTCCCTTCAGAAAATCACCCCACGGCTCGCGGTAGCGATGGGAGCTACACAAGCCTTGAAATTCTCGTGCTTTTAGCATTTAAAAAAAATTTATTTTCCATTTTTTACGAATCCAAGGATATAATAAATTAATTTTTTGTATTTTTGCCATTAACGCTGTTTTTCTAAATCGCGCCAGAAATAACACAAAAATAGTCGTCAAAAAACAGTTCTTCTGACGGAAATCGCTCCAATAATGCATTTTTAAATTACATTTGTTCAAGAAAGTCATAAAGTTTTTGAGCTAATCATGAATTTCCTGTTCATTAAATTTTGTTTAAAACATTATAAAAATCAACTAATCACGAATTTTGCTGAAATTATCACAAAGTTTCCATGTAGAAGGATTAACATCGAAAAAAATGAATGTTTTCGTTGACAGATGTCCAAATGAGGTATTTGTTTATAACATTTGTTCTAAAAATCATAAAATTGATTCATTTTGCTAAAATTATCATAAGGTTCCTAATTTTGAATACTGCCAATAAAAAAAAGAAGTTTTCAGTCAAAAAATGTCTGAACAATAAATTTTATATAATCTTTTATAATCTATAAACAAGAATAATCTTAAGAAAAATGTTCCCTTATTATAATAATGTTTCCATCAAATTTTTTTATAATATGCTGTATCATGGTGGAATTGCCATTTTTTGTCAGATTTGTTTATTGAAAAGAAAAAACAAAAAAGCAGGCTTGAAAGCTTTATTTCAAATATCAGCTTTTTTCAAATTTTTGACGTCAAAATCGATAAATATTTGTGGGCTGTACGTTATTTTTTTATCAAAAAAGTAATTTGTTCTGCGGCAGTATCAAGCAGTGCCAAGTTTTTCTGCAGAAATTTGCTCGTCGAAACGGAAATGTACAAATCGTCAAAAAATGACCCTATACTGCAATGTCCAATAAATACTTTTGTGAAAATACTGTTTCCGTGCTTTTATTTATTATTTTAATATAGAAAAAGTACTAACATTGAGTACTGATATAAGCAAGAGTGATTTTCTCAAGCGATTTCATCAACAATTCTGTTTTATCCTTTTATTAGTTGAAGACCTTTCAGTTTTACGAAATACAATCAACCATCGGAAATTGAAAGTTAGAGTACTCGATTCTGATCAAATAAATCTGAAACAATAACCTTAAATTTTATATTCTTCATCTTATTTCGTGAAACTGGAAGGTCGAAGGTCGATAAAAGAATGGAACGTGGCTGCAAGAATTCATTCCACACTTGACAGATATTACCGTTCGTACATTTATGACTTACTTTTACGTTTGGAACATTTTCTCTCAAAATTCGTATGCACTTTCATGACGTCATGCTAAAATACTGAACTGAAGCCAACTAGGGCTTTTCGCTCTGCGGGCCTCTTTTTAATTGGGCTGCTACTTTAAACTCCTTCGAAATCTTTAAAGCTGCTGAAAATGCCAAGGATTTTGACAAAAAATACCATTATATATTTTAATGAAGAAAATGATATATTATTGAAGCATGTAAAATGTATTAAAGTATATTTAAATTTTTTGAATCTCTCAAAATCATAGGAATCTTCATGAATCTTTTGAGATAATGTTAAATCTTATTAAATATATTAAAAGCTCATATACGTCCTGTGAAAATGTTCCACATCTTCTAAAATGATAGAACATTGCTTATCCTAAAGTATTGAAAAAGGTTCGAAATTACATCAAAGTAATGAAATCAATTGTTTTTGAATTCCATGGAATGTTTTAAAATCACCTAAAATACTTACAATTAAGAGCTGCTGAAAATGCTTTTGAATCTTATAAAATACACCAAAATCTTAAAAAATCTCTTCAGATTGTTGAAATCTATTTTCAATTTTTCGGAATCTTTATAAATTTATAAATTGTAAAAAATCTTTGAAAATAATCCATAATTCATAATTTTAGTATAAATCAATGTAATAAAATTTAAACAATTCGATATCCTAACGCAGCAATATTTCTCAAATAAATTTCTAATTACAACAAATGTCGGCTTGTGATGATTATTTCTAAAATTTATAAAAAATTTGTAAAAACGTACGCCAGCCTGGATTCGTAACTAAATAAGGTAGAAGAAATATTTGTCCAATTTTTATAATTGATAATGATATAAAAATAGACTTGGCCAAAGTTACCCTAATTTTAAAGACTAATTTTTCGGTTTGTAAGGATGATTTACCAATCAAAAAATAAATTTCTCGTAAATTAAATAACTTTTTCTAGCAGAATGAGAAATCCCAATCGAAATTTTTCCTTGATATCAAGTACATTTCGAAATTATCTCCATCATATCTTTTGATCAAATGAAAATTGAAATAGAGCATTTTCAACATTTCAAACTTTATATCGACTCCTCACAGACAGTTACGTCGATTCCCGGTGAAAGATTCACCGCAACAAAAATTAACCTTGTCTGATAAATTTTACATTAATTGAAGATAATTTCCGATTTTGAACCTTGCCAGAATAATCTTTCGCCTTATAATCGCTCCATTTTTATTCGAGATGTATCGAAAATCGAGACGCTGGCGCTATCTATCGTCGTTGAACTTCATTAAATTGGAGATAAATGGGGATTCTCATCTGTCATTTGACTTTGTGCTTTTTGCTAAATGGTATTATAAATAAGTTCTAATTCATCTACAATAGTGTAATTTGTTTCGGAGGAGACACTGTATCAGTAAGAACAATTCTTTTTCTTTTTTCTGTTGCTTATTCTACATGTTTTACCGAAATTTGCTCACTTCAGCGTGACGCAGTAGACGAGATCATAATTATTCTCCTAACCTGGGTGAAACTTTCGCCAAAATATACCTAATTTTTAACTGTTGCAAGTCTTAACTGCAACAAATTTTAACTTTTGTTTTTTCTGTATTCTTTTATATCTGGTGTCCTGATTTAGAACTCGAATTCACTCATACTTTGCCGATTTCCCGTTGCTGCTAAGAACGCCGTAGCAGACGACAGATTTTATTCCATCGTAGGATAAACTTTCGCCAAATAGCATGTAAACTTTAACAGCTGGAAATTTTACATGCAACAAAATTTTACTTCAGTTTTTTCTGTTCTAAGATGGAAAATATTGACCGATGTTTATAAATCTTTTTTTTTTATTTACTACTAATAATATATCGAGGTTAATGCAGTATATTAAAATTGAATTAATTAATATTGTATAAAAGTTTGATTTTTCTCCGCCGTGTCTAATCTGAAACAATGAAAAGGTCTTGCGAGGCCAAAAACCGTCCACTCGACAAACTACCACCCGCCGCATGGTTGCCGGTTTCCAGACAATGTCTGACACAGTGTGACGGTTCTCTGATTATGACTTTCTCCCAGGCCATTTTTTAAAACTTTTTTACTATGTACACTTTTTTCTGAAAATATTCCAACTATGATTGGCTGTCGAAAATTTTTTTAAATTAAAAAGCTCCACCCTCTGGGGCGTGCTTATCATATTTGTGTCTCTCTCGCACACTCAACTCAGAGTTCCCAAGATAGTACACAGCCTTCATAAGTTGTTTTAAAAATTTTATAAATGAAAAATGGCATAAGGCAGGGCACTTGCCTTTAACTTCCACTGTAAAAAAAATCGCAAAAGTTAGGTGTTTCATTCCACGTATTCTTAATGGGTTTCGCTAACTGCTTCTTAGCTGTGAATAAATTTTGATTAAACTTTCCCGAAACTTATTTCTCCAAGTGTTGGAGCACAATTCAGTATTTTAAATACCACGTTCTTTTCTTCTCGGTGAGGAGAATAAATTTCAGAGCAGAAGAAACACGAAGTAAAGAACGCAGTAAAAAGGGTAGGTTTCCGACTTTCGTAAAAGGTGAGACGATGATTACAAGGAGTGGAGAAAAAAGGAAGGTAGAGAATAATAAAAAGCCGAGTAATCAAGCAAGGGCCCTCAAACCGAAGTAAATGCACGAAAAGGCTGACGGATGCGAGAAGAAAGTCTAGGCTAGGGCATAGGGCATGTTGCAGCAAAATGTTAACGAGACAGCTGTGAAAACATAAATAAGACGTAAAAATCTCGTACGTACCAAATTTTAAATTTTTCACTGCCAAAGTTGTAATTGTCTTCTTTCCGAGTGAATACATTTTTCACGATTTTCGAAGAAACTTGCAAACTAGACTACCATAAAATGAAAGTTTTGAGATCACTTCAGTGATTACTTTCTTACCCTCCAGGCTACTCATATATTCAGGAGTTGAAGCCTTTAAAATAAAGAAAGTAAGTAAAATATAAATAAATACTGCATTTTTAATTCACATTTTTTCTGGTAACGTTGGAATGTTATCAAAATGCAATGTAAAAAATTCTTGGAAAGTAAAAAATAGATTACAAAACTTTTTTGAATATTTCAAAACATACAAGAATCAAGTTCATCTAAAAGGTTCCAGAATTATAAAAAAAGTTTCCGAATTTGAAAAAAAAATATGTTGGTAATGAAAATCTTAAAAGCATTATTGTCGCTTTTCCTTAATACCGCTTGGGCAATTTGAAAAAAAACAAGAACTCACAAAAATTGAAGATTCATGTCCGTAATTAAAGGCCAATATGCAAACACTGAATTCCTCGCGTGAGGACATGTTCAACTCTACGAGTGATGTACGATATTTGATTTGAAAGCACCCTGTTACGATGCTGTAGAATAGAACACCAAAAGGATGCGAGAACATTCCATAAAATGAAAATTTTTTGATAATTGTGATGATGGCTGTCCGAAAATGCTATTGTTCTGCTTTGTTTTATCCATTACTCAAGTTTCTCGGAGGCCAGCTCATATTTATCTTTTGATTATTTTAAATAGTAAATCTTGTTTTGCTTCATTTACTTCTTAATTTTGTTGAGGACTGACATATTTAGGTCGTTTTTCCATAAGTTTGAGTGTACGAAGATTTACAATTATAACAAATTGCGACGTAATTGCAAATAACTGAAAATTTCGCGGATTGTATTGTTTTGGATGAAAGGATACGATTGATGTGGCACTGTTAGGGTTGTGATTATTGATAATCTCGTATGGCGCAAAATATTCAAAGTGGTTTAGTGCGAGGTAATTTTTGTGTTATAGTGTTATAACACACACATAAACATTATAAACATGCTCATGAACATTGCGGTTTCAAATAAAATAATTAATTTCTAACCAAGAAGAAGGAAACTTATAACAGAATTTGTAAATTTTCAATCAAACTGATAAATTTTTGATTTGAGAAAATGAATTCTCAACAAGAAGTGTAATAGTTGATATTTTGAACAATTTAAAAAAAAATATTGTTAATATAAGTTATTTAATGACACAAAGAAGTACTCATTTTTAAGAAAAGAGTTGAATTGTCAACCAAGAAATATTTTTCAATCATCAAAGAAAAAAATGTTATTCAAAATGTTTAGCTTCAAGTCATGAAGACGAATTTTTGAAGAAAAAAAGGGGAATTTACAACTCAAAAATACGCACTGTTTACTAAAATAACTAAATTATCGACTATAAAAGACGAGTTTTCAAAGAAAAAAGTGAATTTTTAATTAAAAGGAACCATTTTCTACCAAAAATGAAATAGCTACATTTTTAATGAAAACGATATTCATTTCAATTTAGGAAAAAATGAATTTGCAATCCATTTTTTTTAAATTTGTTATCAAAAAAATGAAGTATTAACTAAAAAATCCAACAAAAGAAGAGAAATGTTCAACAAAGTAGATGCATTTTAAACTAAAGAAGATAAATTTTAAGTTAGAGAAATAAGATTTTAATCAAATAAATAATTTCTCAACAAATTAGTTGAATTTTTAAGCGAATAGATAAATTTCTAACCAAAAACAATAAAGATCCATTAAAAAGTGTAACGAAAAACGGAAGAGTTATTATTTTTATTTATGAATAAGGCTTTTAATAAAAAAAACTAAAGCCAACTAAAGAAATTAAATTTCAACCAAATATATGAAATTTCTATTCAAAAACAAACATTTTCAAGAAAATATATGAATTTTCAACCGAACTTATTGATTTTTAATAAAACTAACAACCTAATAGTTAAATTTTAAACTGAAAAGGTGAATCAATCACCAAAAAGATAAATGTTCTTCCACGAAAAACAAATTAAAAAAAAATTCATCAATTTTCAACCAGATAGTTGAATTTTTCACTGTAGAAAGTAGATTTTAACCGAACATGAATGATTTAAAGTTTCACTTAAAAAAATTAATTTTCAATAGTAAAACTAAATTTTCAGGCCAAAAAAATTAATTTTTAACCTAAAAGAATCATTTCCTGCTAAAAAAAGATTAATTTTCAACAGAAAACCGAAATTTTTCACTACATAGTTGAATTTTTAACTGAATATGATCAATTTTCAGCCAAACACAGAATTGTTCAATTCCCAGTAAAAAAAGAAACTTTGAACGAAATAGTTAAATATTGAAAAAAGAAAAAATATTTTTAAACTAAAATAATGAGCCATCAACAAAAATGTATGGATTTTTAACAAAATAGTTTCACTTTTAAGAAGTGGTTGAATTTGAAACAAAAAACGGGTTTTCATTAGCTATACACGATTATCTGAAGTCTTCAAAATTTTATCAAATAGTTATATTAAATAAAAAATGGCACCAAATTCTATTTTACGGGATGATTCAAGCAACTAATTTAATTGATATGAATACCCTGTAAATTCCAGATTTTTCCGTTTTTTTTCTATGAAATATTCATCTTGAAAAATATGAAAAACATCTAAAGTGTAAAGTTGTAAAGTTAAATTTGTTATAATACAGTATCAATATGTAGAGAGGAGGTTAAATTATTATTTTATAATTATATTCTGTAATGTTTCACGATAATCTAGAAAATTCCAGAATTAAAAAGAAAATTCTAAAACATGCTAAAAGCTTCTACAGAATTCTGAAATACGTTGAAAATTAAATTATGTAGCGAGAACTGACATCTTTCTTCTTTGCTGAAAATACATATTACTTCTCCAAAAGTTGTGGAAGATCAGATAGTGCAAAGTTACTATAACTGAGGATAGCAGGAACAAAAAATTAAGAACTCCAGAAAATTCGATATAATTCTTAAACTCGATTTCGCGACACCTTGTAAGAAGAGAAAAAATGTTCAATCTTGCAAATTTAAATGAGAATTAAATCCATGATTTGAAGTGGGACTGTAATTTAAATATATAATCTTATTTCACGACTTGGAGGTCTCTAATAATTTTTATATTTTTAACAGTTCACTTCATATATTTTTATTTTTTTATTTTAGGAGTTACTAGTTACTACATAATGTAACTTCAAGTTATCCAAAAAGTTACTTTTTTCACTACCCTAAATTTATACTTTAAAGAAAAAAATAAATAAGATGACAATTCATTAAAGAAACCGTATTTTTAACAAAGAAGTTAAACTTTCAATCTGGTAGTTCAATTTTCAACCAAAAAGAACAATTTATAGCAAAAGAGCTAAGTTTTCAACAAAAAGTTAACTTTCAACAAAATAGTTGAGTTTTCTACCAAAATATTGAAATTTTTTACCAAAAGATGAATTTTCAACTAAAATTATAAATCTTTGAATTGAAAACTAAATGTTTAAGAAAGTCAAACTATTAACAAAGTAGTTAAATTTTCAAAAGAATAATTGAATCTTTAACAAAAAATTATACTTTTTGCCAAATAGGTGAATTTTCCACAAATATATGAATTTTCAACCAAAACATAAAAATTCTCAACAAAAAATATAATTTACTATAAAATAGTTATATTTTAAACAAAATACATAAATTTTAACCAAGCAAGTGATTTTTAGTACAAAAAATACTAATTTTAAACATAAAAGATCATTTTCATCCGAATAGTTGAATTTTCTACTATTTTCAAACCATAAAGACGAATTTTTAACAAGAGGGTTCAATGTCCAAAAAAAGGTAATTTTTGACCAAATAGTTTAATTTTCTACAAAAAAAAAACGAATTTGAAATATAATAATGAAAATTTTCAAGCCACGAGCTGAATTTTCTACTAAGATTATGAATCTTTAACCAAATAAATAAATTGTTCACAAAAGTGGTTGAACTTTAATCAAGAAGTTAAATTTTCAACTAGAAAAAACTAGTTTTTAAGAAAATAGCTGAACCTTCCACAAAAAGATGAACTTTCTACAAAAATAATTGAATTTTTAACGAATACATGATTTTTCAACCAAAAAATATATATTTCGATAAAAAATATAATTCGATAAAATATAAAAATAAAAAATATATAATATAACATTTCTTTGGTGATATTCAACTTAGAAAGTACAAAAATTATTAGTTGAAAATTTTAAGGATTTTAGTACTTAGGTTTTGAGCATCAGATTACAAAGCATTGCTAAAGATTCTAGAAGGTTTCAATATATATTAAAAATTTCGTATATTTATAAGGATTTTTGAACGTTTTACAGAGATTTGATAGATTTGAACGATTTAAAAAGGCGTGTACATCACCAGTTTAGAAATATTTCACAACAATTTCACAAGGCTTTTAAATATTTCATAAGATTTAAAGGATATCTAACATTTTAAAAAGGATACAGTACGCCAGATTTCAAAGATTGTGAAACATTTGGAAGATTTAAAAATATTTGACTAAGATTTCAAAGAATTCGGTGATTTCAACGAATAAAAAAAATTCACAAATATTACAAAAGATTTCACAAAAATTTCCCCAATATTTTAAACATGTCATAAAAATTGCAAGGATTTCAAAGATTTGAAAATGGCGCTTACACCAGATCTCAAAATTTTCACAACAATTTCGAACTATTCCAAATATTGTAAAGGTTTCAAAAGATTTCAAATATTTCAAGGACGTTAAACTATCAAATCAGGTAACAAATTTAAGAAGATTTTAAAAGTTTTTAAATTTAAATGATTTTAAACATTTTAAACATTTTAAACATCATTGAGAATGATTCCAAAAGAATTCGCAGAAATTTTAAGATTTCACAAAGATTTTATGAACTTCAAGAAATTTCAACGAATTCACAAAGATTTCAAAAGGCTTCAAAGATTTCATAAAGATTTTAAGGATTTCAAAGACGACTTGTGTTCCCGAAAAAATTAGGAACTATTTTATTTATAGCTCTGTTTTCTTTAAAAATGGTTGGCCTTGTAATTGTATAATAATGTACTTCATTTGTACAAAATTTGTATTAAGTTCGAGGCAACTACAATTTTTCACCCAGCACTGTTACTTGTATTGCCAAGCCGAATGTGAGGCAGGAGCGAGGTGATTTAAACAAGATAAAAAAATTCTAGATATTTTTAAATTTAATTCAATCTCAGTTTTGACCTTATGAAAACCGAATATTTTCCTGTTCTTACTTTTAATTTTTAGTGTTTCTAAGTCGAGTTATTAAGCATAATGCCGTTTCTCACAATTCTAAAAACTATCACTGCTTAGTATATAAGGAATCTTCAAATCCCTTCTCTCAGCGTGATTTGCGTGCGATGCGTTCGTTACATTATGTATATCTTTGCTTACTATGTATATAACTGAAGTTAAAGTTAGTTACATGAGCGAATGTGTATTCTATATTTTTATATGTACACATACTATTAATGATAATGATAATGTGCAGATTTATGTGCTATAATTTTGCAGTATGAGTTGACGAAGTTTCTCGGCGGGATACGAAGTTGTTTTCGTATTTTCGACCGTCACATTTTTTTCGAATGACTCATAATTTTTCGTAAAGACTTTAGCAAATTTCAGAATCCTCTCTTTCAAAATAAAAAAAAATTATTCCAATCTTTATAATATTTGACATTATTGTCCCGCCTGAATCTAATAGATTGAATTTTAAATATCACATTTTTTTACAAGTTTTGTAGCACTATAATAATTTTCCAAAATAAACACAGCAGTTTTGAACCAAAAAGGCGATTTTTCACAAAAGTGATTCATTTTCAAATTAAAAATATGAGTTTTCAAGCAAAAAGTTATTTTTCAACCAAATAGTTGAAAATTTTACCAGAATACATAAATTTCTAACCAATTAGTTAAATTTTCAGGTAAAATAAATGAATTCTCAAAGGAATATATAATGCTTGGCATGATTTCATTGAAAAAATTAATTTGAAATTAATCACCCTTGCTTTAAACAAAAAATTAGAATTTTCTACAAATAACTAAATCCTTAACCAAAAGCGAATAATTTTCGACCCGTAACTGACCTACAAACCTCTCTCAACAGGAGGGATACAAAAAATACAAATTAACTTACTGCAAAATTCGTAAATGAATTACGTTACAAGTTACTTTTTAAAAAAGTAACCAAGTCACCCTAAAAAATACAAATAACGTAACTCTTTACTAATATAGTTACTTGTTTCAAGTTCATACCAAAATTGTATCATATCGTCAAAACGAGCCAATTATCAGAGTATCAATCAGCCTGTTAATTTTGCTTCGGATCTTCAAAGAACCCACAGGAAACGAAGCTTGTGGCATGTTGGAGAGGGGGCGAAAGCGGACGAGACGTAAGTCAATTTAGTAAGTAAAATAGATTTCGTACCGATTCACTTCCAAGCAAGATGTTAGTAACCAGAAAAGATATTGTCTCCAGACGCGATTCTGCAGAACTGATGAAATGAAGTTAAGACGCAAATAGAAACGGCGAAGAGCGATCTGCTCCTACCTTCCCAAGAGAATACCAAAAGTGTGAAGTGCGAAACACGTCAGATTTTTTTTAATGTACCGCCCTGTCAATTGAAGGGAAGTAGTCTAAATTATGTTTATTTAAGGAGGGAGTTATAAACAAAGGGGAAAAATATATCGGCGTGAGGAAACTGAAAAAAGCGTATAATGAATTTCATATGGTGGAGTAAATTTCACTGAAATTAGAGGAGAAAAGCGTAGGGCAGTAATACGATTAAAGATGCCCGCCTAGAGGCAGGGTAAGTGAATTCGAAGTTACGAGTTTCGCAAACTTCTCGTCGCCTTACCTGTGCTTTGAATAGTATGCGTTCAGAGTTCGGGTGTGCATGGAGTAAATAGGAGTAATAGGGTGGCCCAGGTTAACCAGGAACCAATTGCCGTTTAGCTGAGTTGGATTACTGGATGATGCAAAGGTAGGTGAGGATAGTCTGCAACTGTCTTCGATACGAGTACTCGAATTGACATCAGTTGCATAGCAGAGTCGAGTTACACACGAGGGAATCTGCTGGAACATTTGCATGTTTGATCACCGTGGTCAATGGCTTGTTAGCAGGATAATTTACACGAGAATTGATCGACATCAACTCCTTTGGTCAAGGCAATCACACCAAACAACCATATTCTTCATTTAGGAGGACCATTACACTATTAGAATCAGCTTTAAAAACTAACTTCTACATCAACCTTCACATTTTTTCCAATTCACTTTTGCATTATTTTTCATTCGTTTTAGTTTCATTTATCTTCAATTCCTCTCCTATATCCTCCTCATACATGCTATCATGTTTCCTCTTTCCATAAACAGATTTTGCACTTAATGTTCTCTTCCTTTTCTAAATTCGTCCCTCAGCTTATCCAGTTTCCCAATCTATATTTTTATACTCTAATCCATCATCTCTCCCCCACCCATTTTATGAGTACTTTAGTACACCTTCCTTTTTTATGTTCTCATACAATTTATTATATTCTTATTCCTTAGTTATCCTCCATTTTTATATTAATTGTCTTTCACTGTCTCTTTTGTCCTACTCTTCATAGTTTCCTCAAGTCCCCTCTTTTATATTCCTACCCCTAAATTACTTCCTCTCTTCTTCGTCTTATCTCGTGACCTCTATCCCTTATTTCTCTTTCCTTGCAACTCCAAAACAATAACTTTATGCTAGCTCCCCTAATTTTTCTCCCTGAGTTTCAGCGCAAACTTACATGTGCTTGTTCTCACTCTAATATTTCATTTATCTCTTTGCACTTCTTTCCATAGCATATATCTAGGTGTCCTCCTGTCTATCTCTAGCGTCCACCTTATAGATCTGCCTTCCCTATTTCTTTTTGTTTGTAAGGTTTGTCCCAAATATTCAAACTCCTTAACTTCTTCTAACATTGTTCCTTTCCATTAATCAGTCTACTTTCTGTTCCTTACCCTCCTTTTTTAAACTTCATTATCATTTTTTTTTTTGTATATTTAAATTCCAGTTTTTCCAATCTAAGTATTTCTTCAGTCCTGTGATTAAGTTCGTTATCTCTTTTTTTTATCCGCTTCCATGAACACTATATCGTATGTGTATTGCATGGTAAAAATATTTTCTTTTCTCATTCTAACTCCTCCCCGCCCTCTTTTCTTCGGTTCTTCTTCTGAACCTGAGATTAATAGTATATAAAATGAAAGTGAGCTCAGAGCACAACCCTTTTCTTCCTTCTCTCATGAAGCAAAAACAAACTCCTGATTTCTCTGCTACCTTTACCCTGGTTTTTGTTACTTTAAACATTGTTGGTACTCTCTTTTCTAATTCTTCTCTTATCGCATTTTTTACTTTTTTCTTTCTCTTAATCCTTTTATTTACCAGATAATTTACAACGTATGTGTTTTCCATCATTCCCATTCCTTTTCTAAAGTTTTTTTCACTCGGTGACTAAACTTTTTTCTTTAAACTTCTTTCTTTAACCTCTTCGATAAATAGTCATACTTTAAACAATGTTGGCATTAGATTAATTCCTTTTTAGTTTTTAACTTGCTCCTTTTTTCTTTTATTTACTACAGGACTGCCTATATATTATTGCCATAAGCAATAGCATAAAGCTTCTTTTCTCCTTCATTTTCCTTTGCTACCTTTCCCTTTTCTCCACTTTTTTTAATCCTTTCACTTCATTCTTCTCTTCAAATTCCTCATCGCATCTACTGCTACGCCATTCTATACTAACTTCTTTTTTGCTTCTGTCCTCTAATACTCATTTTTATTATCCTGTAATTGTTATCAGCTGTTCTTTTAGATTGCCATCTCTCATGTTGATATTCTTTACTCTTGCTTAAACTCTTCTTTACCTACTATTGATCAATTCCCTCTTTCTGCTTTTTTACCTTTCCTTCCTCTTTATTCTTATTACATTCTTATCCTAATGAGAAGGAATTGGTGTCATGTGAAATTATAATTTGTCGGCTTTTATAAAATCTCTACGTTTTGAGACACCTTGAGACAGAAAAAACGATTTTTTACGAAGGTATCTGTCTGTCTGTAGTCTGTATCCTGTAGGTGTAGGCACGATAAGTTTCGAAAGATTGATCAGATAGGATTTTACTTTCGCACACATTTCTGAGGCCTCAAAAGAAATAAAAATTTATCCTGATGATTTTTTTCGATAAAAAAGAAATTGTAAGAGTTATAGCATTTTCAAAATCCATAAAAAAAAAACAAAATGAACATTTTAAGCCAAACAACGCATAATATGAAAAAAGTCAGGAGAAGAAAAACGTTGATTTTTGACAGCTCAACAAGATTATCATAACAGCTTTTTGAATTTCGTCGAAAAGTTGAAAATTCCAAATTTGATCATACAAAAAATAATAAAAAATTCCATTTTGTGGTAAAACTATGCAAGATACGAAAAAAATGAATTAACGATAATTAAGCGCCCTGAAAAGACCTATAAAGTTTTCATTATTCAATTTTGCATAGGACGCGTAGTTTTTGTTTTTAGACTTAAAAACATAATTAACAAGAACAAAATTAATCTTTTTGACAAACGACACAAGCTATGAAGAAAATAAAGGGACAAAAGTTACTCTTACAAAAAATAGCGAAAACTCATTCTAATTTGTCTTGAATAATTTTTGATAGGAAACGTAGTTCTTGTTTTTATCGTAAAAAATAACGTACAAAATTAAACAATTATATCTTTTGAAAACGGGAGAAAGTGCAAACTACAATTAACAGACTAAAGTTGTTCACCCCAAAAATATCCATAGATTTGTTATTGATCATTTGTTGATAGGACGAGTATATTTTTTTTCATTCATAAAAAATAAGATTAAAGATTGACAAATTAAATTTTTGGAAAAATGAGACAAGAAAGGAACAAAATGAAAAGACAAAAGTTTTTTAACCAAAAATTAGGATAATAATCATCATTTTTATTTTAATAGAATTTGTATTGTTTTTGATGATAAAAATAAGACAATAAAAATACTTTTGTTCTAATACTAAAGCATATTATGAATGGTAATAATATAAATTTATTTAAATCATATACATTTTTTAGGATGACTAAGAATAAAATTTGATAAAAAATAAGAAACAAATATTAAAGTAATCACTAGAAGAGGGATTTGTACTTTATTTGTCAACATCTATGAATAAACAGCCCCAGAGCGACGAACAGAAATAAATATCATATATATTTAATATAAGAGATTTGAACATAATGAAGAAAAGTTCGCATCTTCCATGAAATTAAGTGAGAAGCATGAGAGACGTGATGAAAATGTGATTGTTTAAGCCGAAGGAGCCTTAACAAGAAAGAATTTTTAATTACAAAAGACAGGTGTCGATGCTTCATCGCGTCGTCGTCTACTATAATGTAATTAATTGCGATTAACTTTTCTCCCCCTATAAAAATATAGGCAAGCATTTGAACAGGATCTTAAATTTTTTAGGTACAGTGTATTTTCTTAATACAAAAAAAGGTGAAATCTAGCAAGAATGTTGCCAATGAAAGTTTTTTTCTCCTGTTGGAAAAAAAGAAAGCATCCGGTTAATCCCCTGAAACGAGTCAATTTCGTTATACCATCGAACCAGGTAAAGCCTTCGATACGCTGTATGATACGGAGAGAAACCTATCGATTCGATACGAGATATTGAGGTGCTCCAAAATTTTGATTATTTAGACGTGAAATATTATTCAAGAATATAATAGCAAGTTATATGGCTTATTCCTATTTCACGATCTTTCTTGATTATAAGGAGATTTGTTATTTTAAAAATTCACGATCTCAAAACTAAGAAAAACAAGTGGTGCTTTTATTTCCGGTTATAAAAAATTAACAAATATAGTGTCACAAATAAAGGCATTTAAAAGCGTAAAATTTGTATCGGAATTAAACGATATGACATGGAATACAATTATTTTAATCAAGAATAGACTTGAAGAGAATTCAAAAGAATTCAATGAAGTGCAGCAGAATTCCAGAAATCCTAAACGAAATATAATTATGGCTGACTTTCCTTCAACTTATATTCGTATTTCATTACTGGCAACAGGCACTCTTTCTGAAATATTATCAGAAAATCTCTTTCTTCGACTAACTTGAAAATTTACAATAGTAAAAGTAACCGGGGGTGCTCGAGAAAAGTATATTTCAGAGTTTTCATAAACTTCACTTGTTCCTCATTCTTCTTGATATCTTCAGTTCGTGTTCTGATCTTCCGATACTGAAAAAAGTACGAGCAAGAAATTCAAGATTCAAGATTGCAACTTCTCCGTCGGTAATGTCACATTTCCTCTATCAACAGTACTCAAGATCTTCCTTCGAAATGTGGGGATTTCTCAAGTATCTAACCTCACCGAACTCTCGCAAATATTTGAAGAGCTTTTGTGAACGTGTACTCTGTGCAATGTGCTTATTATTACTATTATTATTATTAGTCTTGTTATTGCCAAGACTCCGTACTTATGCATATCATTATAATACTCAGTATTCACCAAATTCGAAACATCTCCTAACGATGACGAATTTCAATAGAGTCAAATCTGTTCTGTCATATTTCGCTCACATCATTTCCGCAAAAATTTATTTATTACTGAAAAACTTATTTTGCTTCAGTCGCAATGATTTTATCACTTAGAAAGTAGAAATGCAATAAACACTCTAACCTACAAAATTAAAAATCAAACTCAAACTATTCAGTGCTCTAAAATAAAACGTAATAAAAAATATTGATAAATAGAAGTAGACAGAAGTTGTAGAAAGCCCGGGACTTGGTTCCTTTGATCATATAGTTTTATTTCGACGAACGTATGTTTCCATTTCTGTACGCTTCGCCAGTCAAACATCTCGTCGTGAACGGTTATGGGGAACCGCGAGAAAAAGAAAGACGTCCTTCACGAGACTTGCATTGAGGATTGTATTTCAATTTTCGTGGGCTCGTGAAAATCGAATTTGCCCCTTCCTCCTTCCCATTGTCGCTACTCGCATCACTGTACACTTTTCTAGCTCTCGCATGCACTTTTTCTGCAAAGCATTGCAAATCTGTCGTGCGCATTTGACAACGTGAGATTGGAGGTGTGTGAAGATGAAAAAGGACAAAGGAAAAACGTGCGATGCATCTATGATGAGATGAAGTGCGATTTCAATTTTACTTCAACATTTGTGGAAAAAATATTTTCTTCGAAAAATGCACAAATTCCGTCACCCCTCACCTCTACTGTCAATCCTCTTGCCAACATAATCGCTTTCACTCTATAATATCTTTTTCCAATTTACTGCTGCCTCTTTTGCTATTCATCCCTATTTACACTTACCAATTTATCCTTCTTTGCTTTCATGTCATCCCTTCTCGTATCTCCCATCCTTTTCCGCATCTTATTCGCGAAAATTTTCTACCCCTCTCATCCTTTTTTCTTTGTGCCTCAATTCCATTTTCACAACTCCGCTAAAACCCACTCACTCGCACATGCTCTCTCTCCTCACCCCATCCTTATCCCGTTTGTTCCATAAATCCGGGCTGCTCATTTCCCCTTCTATCCTCAGACACCATGCCTTCTTGTCTTTTATGTATTATTTCTCTTTTGTAGATTCCTCTTTTCCTTACACTAAGTTTTTTCAATTCTTCCCTTTAAAAAAATCGTCTTAACCCCTCACCCCCTCTATTCTCAATCCCCGTTTTCAGCCTTCCCCTGGAAGCTCTCGCAAAGATCTTTGATAAAGAACTTTCTCTCTTGCAAAGTATTGCTAGCAATATAATTTATTTGCACAATATAATCTTAATATGTGAAATCCTCTGCGAGGTACATGATGTATTTGCTAACGCAAATTATTGTAATAACTGTAATCTACTTTTATGTAAAATTAATTATTGATCCTTCAGGGTATATCTATAGCACATTTGAGCAAATGTGAAGAATTTTTCGATAATTATTGAGGGAATGTGATCATTATCGAGTAGCCAGGAAATCATCATTATCGTTTGCTTTGTCATCGAAAAGTGGTGGAGGGCATAGTGCAGGAGACAGTCAGCGCTACCGATAGCCGCTCGTTAACCATATTTCCCGCTTCATATTAATCAACCCAACCTCCCTGTAAAGCCGAGTTACCTAGTTACAGTGGCATGTAATTCCCGGGAATCCCGGGCCAGGGATAATATAATAGAAATGTGAGCGTGTCGTGGCTCAATGCATTATTTATTACCGAGAAACAACATGAGAATTAGGATTATTTTTAATTTACAATGTTCTAAAAACTTTGAAAATTCGCAATTCAGAAAAAACCTCTTCCACTTATTCACTATTCCTGCAGAATCATGAAATTTAACTTCAAGTTTTGTAGGTATTGGTGCATTATGCATTGTTTAAAGTTGGAAAACAAAGTGAAGGGATTGGGCATATTTAAGTTGATACAGGGTGTGGAATGAAATTCTAGAAGAGTTGAGGGAGGTGAAGATGGAAAGCGATAGAGAAATGTTAAGGAGGGTGTGAGGGAGTAAAATAGGAAGAAAAGTGATGATAGGAGCTGCAGGGGGCCAGGATGAGAAACTTAAAGAAGTTAAAAAAGGAGAAGATTAGTATAACTGGGACAGTTTAAAAGGCAAAGAGAGAAGGGCAGAGGAGAGTAGGAAGGGCTAGTGCTGACTAGATGTGTAAGAAAGTAAAAGAGGTTAAAATGAGAAAGGATGGAAAAGTGTTGAAGGATGTGTTAGGGTAGGTACAAGAAGAGTTTAAAGGGTGTTAGAAGCCAAGGGACAAGGTATGGATAGCTGGAATGGAAGATGACTAAAAATGTAAAGAAGTTGTAATAGATCACAGTGGGAAAGCTCGAAAGGGTTTTTGAAAATAAATGCGAAGGGAAGGGTGGAGGAAAGTTGAAAGGAGGATAACAAGAAGAGGTGTTGGGTATTTGGTAGAGGGTTCATTTTTAGCTATAGGTTATATGAATATGCCACTTAAATGTAGTGGGTTTGGGAGAAGCTGCTTACTAAATTCGTATAAATTATTTAGATAATTTGTTATTTGTTGGTGCAGATCGTTGAGGATTAGTCTCTATAAGAAGTAGCAGGCGTAAAAGTACTTTGACAGTTTTAGTAATATCGTGAATTAGTAATATAGCCGAAGCCAAAGAGAATAAGAAAATGGATACTTCCTGTGTCTCTTCTATAGTTGAGACTCCATTTTAAATTGAACCCAGTTACTATTGTCAAAATAACGATTTGTTTCTACTGTTACTATTTAATTTCCACTTGAGTTTTTCTACTCGTGCTTTCTACCTATATTTTTTAATAAAATTTTGGAACCTTTTAACTTTCAAATCTGATTAGGACAGCTAGTTTAGTGAAGTACACATCTATCTATAAGGAGCTTACGATTGTTGTTAAATACGTTTCAGGTCCGTAATATCAAACCAAGTCTGATAAGAGGAGAGTTGCCTCCGGCCTAATGAAGTTGGAAACATAAGCGGATTTTCATAATGCCGAAACTCATTTGGACTTTGGCAGTAGATTTTGTTTCGAATGATAAAAGTTTTATGTTTATTTTATTTTTCGAATAGTCCATCTATTCAAACTGTGTATTAATTGATTATATTAAGTTACTTCTTTACAAGACTTAAAAAAATTGGATTCGAATCAAAGTTTGTAAACTAATTTTTTGCAGATTACATTGGCCATTTTCATTTGATAAATTACTTTAATAGGGGCCTTGAAGCTGCGCACTCAGGTGGAATTAAAGAATATTCTGTTGAGTGAAGATGAGGAAGAACTTTTCTCAACGGGGCAAAGTTTTCGTTGTAAAAAAAGACCGAAAGCACCGCAGCTGAATTGATAATGACAAAATTTTTCCTGCAATTGTACCTACGTGATTTAGAAGGTGCTCGGCATGATACGCTGTGGCAGGTGTACAGAATACGCTTATCTTTATTAATAAGCCGGTAAGTAGTTTTAAGTTAGCCGCTCGTCGTAGCCTGCCCAATATTTAGGTTTAATTCTGCCCAAGACCCTGACCATTAGAATCTCTCAGCATTCCCATAATTTCTTTAAATTAATAATCTAAAGAAAAAGTCAATTTGAGGAAAAATTCGATTCTGAAGTTTTCAAAAGTAAAAAGTTTAAGAAATAATTTTCGATTACAAAAGTTAAAGGAATCTGTCCAATTTTTGAGTGGGATGAAATGTAATTTCTATACATAATGGAAGTTCGTTAGGTAAACAAAGGACTTGCGACATAGTATGCAATGTATATCGCTATGCAGAAGTTAGGATAGGCTACATAATCTAACACACCAGATGCAATTCAGTCCACTGCTTCGTTTTATTACATTACCCGTCAGCATAGAGATAATGATGGCCTCGTAATGAGACTACGTCGCCGAACCTTCGCTATTATACGCTTCGAAAGACAAGCTTTCCCTTATGATCTGTTTAGCGATATCTATTGAATTTCACTGATATAACTGACCAGATTCTGGATAAATCGAGGTTCATAATGATATCTGTTTAGAGTGAGCCTGCATCATAATCACTGCTTAAAATTAATGATCTCAACGTGTGTATCCTTCCTCGTAATCTCGCACCCCCTACAATAATCCACCCCTTTTTATTTGTCTCTCCATATTACCTCTTTTTACATCTACCTTTATTTAGCGATTATTTTTTCCTGTCTCTATTACTGCTCTCCACATAATTGAATATTATACTTACTTGTTCTACCGAATGTATTACGTACCACTAGGGTGGCTCAAAAACGCGTTTTTTTTGGAGGGCAACGATCGCCCCCCCCCCGTTTTATTCCAAATAAGAAAAAAGGAATTCCCTATTTTTTTTATTTTAACAGGTGCCGATTTCGATTTGAAGTTCAACATGTAAAATGCATGGGGAAAAATTACTTTTTTGGGTTTTTTGAATCTTTTGTAGGGTTTGAAAAAACGTGACGAAAAAGTATGGATCGAAATGTAAGAAATTTACATTAGATTAAAATCCAAATTAAAAATCCTATTTAATGTCCAATATTCAAATGGATGCAAACTCCTGTTAAAAACAAGAATCCAACGACCAAATTTTGACCACAACGAATAAACAAAAACAAACAATTCTATTGTAATCTGAAAAAAATTCAAACTCTTTTTTATTTTTGTCCGAATTTTTTTTCAGATTACAATAGAATTTTTTTTGTTTGTTTATACGTTGTGGTCCAAATTTGGTCGTTGGATTCTTGTTTTTAACAGGGATTTGCATGAAAAAGTATGAAGCCTGTAGAGAATTATCCAACGAAGAATTTCATGTATCAGACATATGTGTTTGACACCCCTAACACATGCCCACGAGTGCCTGAAAACTACCCTTAAAACAAAAAATGGCAATTCTTCATGAAATCAACCTTTGGAGCACTGCACTCCGGTGATTTATTTCACTTGAAATTATTATCATGGGTCAAGTGTAATATTTATTATCATTTGTTAATTAATTTTTCATTATTCGAAGAGATGGCATTTGTTTAAATAATTTTTGTTCGAAAAGTTATTTTTCACCCTTAAATTTATTACTATTAGTCTAGTGGAATATTTAATAAGATTGTTTTATTAATTTTCAATTGTTTAAACAAATGGAATTTGTTTAGATATATATATATATTTTTCTTTCCCCTAAAAATTATTACTATTGGTCTAGTGAAATATTTATTAACATTAGTTCATTCATTTTAAATTATTTAAACAAATGGAATTTGTTACAATAATTTCGTTTCGAATGTGGGTCTAGTGGAATATTTATCAGTAATAATTAATTACTGATTAATAAATAATTTAATAATTATTCATTTATCAGTAATATTTAAGTAATAATTTTTCTTTAAAAAAATTCAAAAGAATAAAATTAACCAAACAATATTGAAAAATATTCTACTGAAGAAATATTTATCATTTTCATTTAAAAAAATTATTTGAACAAATTCCATTTGTTTAAACAATTGAAACCTAATGTACTAATGCTATTAAATATTCCCCTAGACCAATAGTCATAATTTTGAAGGTAAGAAAACGAATTTTCAGAAAACAATTTAAAACAAATTCCATTTATTTAAATAATAAAAAATCAATGAACCAATGTTAATAAATATTCCACTAGACTAATAGTTCTAATTTTCAGGAAAAAAAGAATTTTTGAAGTAAAAATTATTTAAACAAATTCCAGGTGTTACAATAATTAAAAATTAATTAACCAATTATAATAAATATGCCTCAATACCAATATTAATAACTTTAAGTACAAAAAGACGAGATGCCCTTTAGCATGCAAAAAATTTTTTCCATGCATTTTTGGACCACCCTAACGTACCACGCTACCACCTTCACATCTCCCCCACAATTCCCTTAATTATATCGCCCTTTCTTTTATCCCACAATTTTCTCTGCTCGCATCCTCTCACATATATTCCACTCTAAATTTTCCTTATCCTCTATAACACTCACTTTAAAAACTACACTTACGTACCCCACACCATATCTTCCACAACTCCGAATATACCTTAGTCCTTCTCATTTCGGTCCACCACTATACTTTTCTCCCAGCCTTCTCACTTCGTCCGCTCTTTTCTTTAACATTTAATTATTTAATGGTCCAGGCTCCTTACCATCTACCTTTTGCCCCACTAACCTCTCATTTATTCGCTATCATCATCTGTTTTCCTATATCCCTATATCCCTTAAAATCCACTAGTTGTCATACCTTCTGCATCACTCTCCTCCGTCTCTTCCTTCACATTACTTCTCCCGCATCTTCCTTTACTGACTTCCTATCCCCTTTTTTCTGCTTCTCTTTCCGCTAACTTTTACACCACATCATTTTCTCACTACACTGCTTACACCACTCAACTCCTCCTTTAGTGCCTCTACCACTTTAAAGTAAAGCAAGTGCTTTTATTCATTTAAATTCTTCAAAAGCCGTATTTCTCTACCACATTAAAACTTCTTTAGAAACTTAAGCTTTTTGAATTTCTGCAATGTCTTCTACTTATAATTTAAGGCCACTTAATACTTACCCGATTCCTACCTTACTGAATAAGATATCCTGTACAAAATTTGGGAAATTAAAAAGAATAAATTTCTCAGTTTTCGACCGATGGGAAAGTGACAGTCTGTCAAGTGATCTATTTCATGTTATTATATTCGGCAACTTTAAAATAAGAAAAATTAATATATTGTGCTGAAATGGTTAAAACTGGTGTAAAATAGAAAATAGCGCGTCTTTTTGACCCATTAGAGATACTATTTTGTTTAAATAGTGCAACCTCATTCACTAGATTTCTGCTAGGGATCTAAAACCCTATTTTCAGTTACAGTTCAAATCAAAAGTGAATAGAATTTCACTATTAAAAAAAAAGGAATGAAAATCTAAATTAGCCGGGAAAATGTTCCCTTATATATTTTGCACCATTTTCCCAAATTTTCATACAATATTTACATTTTTCCATTTACAAAGCCCCCGATTGATCTTGCCGCTGATGTATTTTATACTTAACCTTTCAACCCACAATAATTTTGATATTCCTTATTTTAAAACTATACTTTTCTGATAAAAGATCCTCTAACATTCGCTTCACTGGGAATCAAACCACAGAAATTCCGATTGCCATTCGGATGCTTTCCCAATTAAGTTATTAGAGAGAGTTCGAAACAAAATCTTTTTTAAATATGATTAATAGTTTTGATTTCTTTTCCACCGATTGTGGAATGACATCTATACTGATCGATCGTAACTACTATGCTGATAATACAGATTTCCTTTGACATTTTTTATTTCAAAATATTATGTGTATAATGATACGAATACTAGAAATTATGTATTGCAGAGAATCAATTTTTATTCAATTCTTCAAGAGTCTTAAAATATTCTATATATCTAAAACTTACTGAAAAGAAATTGAAGACGAAGTTTCAAACAAGGTAACAGAAATGTATGAAGAAGACATATATTGAAATTAATTCGTATAGTGAAAATAAATTTTTCAAAACTTTTTTCTTGATAACGGATTCTCTCTTGCGACAAACTCTATTCCGAGTGACTCGGCGGTCTGACTGCAGCAGTCTGTTCGTGGGATGTTATTTCACACGAAATGAAATAGGTAAAAAGAGAAGGAGATGTTGGAAAAGCGAAGTAAAGGGAAGGAGAAAGTCCTTTTGCCTCAAAATTAAACAAAGAGCTTTATTAACTGATCTTGTCGCCCTGCAAGCTTCACATAGACAGGCATAGTATTCTGGCTCTGTATTTCGCGTAAATTTGAATAGAACCTTGATACCTATCTCGCAGAATGTTTTTCACTCCCTCCTTTGCCCAGTTGGAATTTTTTTAATTAGCAAGAAGCCTCTGCTTCTCTAAAAGAAATTCTCTTAGATTTTTGCTTGAAATGCAGTTTAAATTGCAAAAATAGTACAAGCAGACTGGTGGAAAAAGAATAATTGAATCGCAGAAACCATGATGTTAAATGCATTATATAGGAATATACATTTAACATATTTTATGATTGATAAGACTGAATTTATATTTTCAAAATAATTCTGAATATGAATCCCTTCAGTACAAGATGACCGCAAATCTACTCTGTTTCACGTAAAAAGATTTCATTTCCTGGACTTCAGTTGAATTGAAAAGCTTTATGCCAAAGAAAAAGGATTTTCTATTAAAGCTATTCTGAAAGTGGATTTCATCCCTCTCCCGCTCCCTTTCGCTTTCGCCCATTAAGGGTTGATTTTTTTTTCTTTGAAGTGAATCACCTCGTTCTCCAATGTTGTATATACATATTATATATAATCTACATTCCTGGCTTTATATTCTTTATGAATTCATTTGTTGTATTTCACTCGAAAAAACAGAGACATGGTATTATCATAATTTTCCGAGTATTTTCATTCCGCCTTATCCACCCTCCCGTAAGCGGTTTATCGTTCTCCTCAGTAAGTCCATGCAAATCCAGGAAACAGCGCATATTCGTGAATTACAAACGTAGAGTGGTGGAGTCGTGCGGGCGGACTTCGTACATTGATCGTGCCATACGTCGCAAAGCCGGGTCACCAAAATCTCATTATGGTCTCCTCTATACTAGGGTCCCGTATCCGTTCGCCTTCCTCTTACTAATATGGAGTAAATTATATTCGACCAAATTTTGGGTATTCATAGAGTTAACGACAAGTCGGGTCTTTTAGACGAGAGTTTGAAAAATCAATTATGTATAAATCGATTTACATTTTTAGGGTTTCATAGCCCCGGACTTGTACTTTTATAGTTTCGTTCGGATATCCGTCCGTCGTTATTTTTCTCTTCGGACCCCCTAACTTTTGAACCTATTCTCACTCATGGGACTTCAGCTATTCCACGAGACCCCTAACCCCGGGATCCAACCAATCCCACAAAACCTCAGCTATCCCTCAGGATGCCAGCTAAACTTCGGGACTCCATATATGCTTTGCGCGCCAGTTATACCTCAGGAGCCCCTATTTCTTATGACTCAACATATCGCCAAAGCCCCTATCTTATTATGCAGGACCGCACCTGTTCTACAAGCACGCTTTTATCTCACGGGACCAATCTATCCTCGGGATCCATCTTATCTTATTTCTCGAGACCCCACATTTCCCGCGAGTCCTAACCTATCCCACAGAAACCCATCTTCTTTAAGTGATACCCTTCATCACCCAGGATCCGACTTATCCCGCAAGATCCCACCTATTCTTCACCTTATCCCACAAGATCCAACCTGTAAAACGAAACTCTGTTTCATTCCACGGAAGCAACTTTACCTTATGGAAACCCATCTATCCCTAAGGATCCAACACATATTCCACATGAGGTCTTAGATCCCAGGGAACCAACCTAATCTCACGGAAACCCATCTATCCCTCAGGACCCAACCTATTCCACACGATCCCACAGATCCCACGGAACCAACTCTACCTCACGTAAACACATCTATCCCTTAGGACCCAACCAATTCCGCATGATTCACAATTACCACGGAACAAAGTGTAACTCACGAAAACCCATCTTTCCTTTAGAACTCAACTCATTCTATATGATCCAATAGATCCCAGGGAAACCATTCTACTCAATGGAACCTCAAACATTTCACTGAACCGCAGAACCGAAAGGACTTATATCTTGGGACATCATCGGTTTCTCGAGTCCCACCCTATACTGCGAAACCCAACTTATCTTTTGGGATTCGTCTAACCCCGCAGACCTAACGTAACCCTGAGGAACCCAACTCTCCCACCGGATCCTCTTTTCCTACGGAAATTCAACCATTCGCTTGCTCTGGCAGCAAGTGACATTTACTACAAACTTTCGTTTGTCTTGAAATTGTGAGTCAAAGATTTAATTTTAATGTTGACACACTCCAACATACTTAATCGACATTAAAGTTTTGCAATTATATGTATTCCCGATGACTCGTTGAATATTAATATTAATAATAATAATATGATAATAATAATAGTAAATGTTTGGACGCGCGGACTTCACCTCAGAGTTCCGGGGTTCGATCCCTGAGCCGGTACCTTTGGAAATTTTCCTATGTACCTTTACCGAGGTTCTGGTGGTTCGGAACCCACCTTAAGCTGTAGGTCCCCCCATCGTTTACTTGACTGCAACCCAGTCCGTCAATGACGAGGTAAAACCCAGGCCTTGTCCAATATGTAACTGATGATATATACCGGGAAAACCCCATGTTAAATAATCAAAAATAAAATCCAACTCTAACCAAAAATGCCTTCGACATGTTTGGCAGTAACCATCTTAAGCCTGTGACAAAAAATTCATTATTTAAACAATTAATTTTTTTATAATATGGTAGCTCTAAGATAGCATCCAGAGTTGACTGTTGTCACCTCCAATGCTCGTGGCCGCTCGTAATTGTATACCTACAACAACATCGCAGGAGGTTTGAACCATCGTATTAAATTATTTGAATTAACTTATAACATTCTAATCTCATCAGTCACTTGACTTAGACCGTGGCTATGATGTATAACCTGGTCTACCAGAGTAAAACTTTAATAAAAACACTGTAATAATAATAATAATAATAATAATAATAATAATAATAATAATAATAGTGAAGTTACTGAAATGTGACTAAAAATAAAAGCATGGTACGTGAACATTGAACCTTGTATTTATATGATGAGATTTAAATATATACGCCGCTCGCTTTTATTAGCACAGGGTGGCGATTCGACGGACGATTTTAAATTTCCGGTCAATTTATGAAATTTTCTCGGTTAACTAAAAGTAACATATTCATATTTGTCAGAAAATGCAAACATTCATTTTAATTTAAGACGTTTAATATAAACATCCTTTAACTGAAAAGAAATATAAAATTTAAACTTTTTAATTAAAAATATCAATGTTTAACCTAATAGTTGAGTTTTCATCGAAAAAAGAATATATTTTCAAGCAAAAATATAATAGTTAAATCTTATGTTAATAATCTCAATCTTATTTTTAAAAAGACAGCAGATTTTCAGCAACATAGATAAATTTTCTACTAGAACCGTAAAAGTTTTAGATGAAAAATTCATTTTCAACGGAATTGTTACATTTTTAATTATAGGTGAATTTCTATTAAAAATAATGAATCTTTAACCAAAAAATTTATTTTTAACAAGATTTTACCTTACGACCAAGTAATTTTAGTTCCGATCTAAAAGTTTATTTTTTAACTAAGATGATGAATATGTAACAGAATTACTTGCATTTTTAACCGAAAAGAAAAATGTTTGAACAAGAGGATTAACTTATATCGAAAAAGATTAATTTTGAACCAAAAGTGTAACCGTTAAATGTTCAGTTTAAGAAATTAATTTTTAACCAAACTGATAAATTTTCTACTAAAGTTTATGAATCTTCAACTGGGGTAGTTAGATTTTATAAAAAAAAAAATAATTTACAACCATAAAGATTAATTTTTCACGAAAAAGGCCAATTTTCCATAAAGTATATAAATTTTCAAAAATCTAGTTTAATTTTTATATAAAAAACATCAATTCTCAACCAACTAGTTGTATTTTCATTAAAAAAATTTCAACCAAAAATATAATCGCTAAATTTTCTGCTAAATATCTAATATTTAACAAACAAAAAATTGATTTTTTAGCAAAACAGTATAATTTTCTACTGGAACAGTTAAATGTTTAGATAAAAACATTGATTTTGAACAAAGTAGTTACATTGGCAACTGAAGAAGAATTTTCATTTAAAATGATGAATACTTAACGAAAAAGATTAATTTTTTCAAAAGAGTTTAACTTTTGATCAATTAGTTGAATTTCTAACTAAAAAAAGATGGATTCGCAACAAACAATGTAACAAACAAAATTTGGAAGAAATTTTAGAACAAACAAATTTGGAAGCCAAACAAACAAATTTCGAATTATAATTCTTTTAAAAATTGCCGATCCAAGTCCGAGATTCCCAGTTCCTGGTAAAATTGTATTTCTTTACTGAAACTTCCTGTCATAAAATGAAAAACGAATTTATAAAATGTGATAAATAAATTTTTTTTTTAATTGAGAAAATGATTCTTTCTGTACGTTTGGAATGATATCAATTCAATCATCAAACTGTGAAAAAAATCTCACACGGGTAAAAATGCGAAAAGTTTTTGTTATAATTGAAATAAAACATTCTCTTATAAAGTATAGATATATTTAAAAATGTAAAAATGTACCTGGTTTTTCCATGTCAATAAAATTTCTTATTTAGAATTATTTTTTAAACTAATAATGTAACTGCTTCATTTTCTGCAAAAAGACATATATTTTTTAATAGAAATTTCATTTTAGTTTTTCACTGAAAATATAATTATTCTATTTTAAGTTGCAAATTTATCTGTTATGGGTGAAAATTGAACTATTCTTTTGAAAATTCATGTATTTGGTTAAAAATTAAATTTCTTGTTGTTAAATATTCATCATTTCAGTTGAAAATTCACTTTAAATATTCCAGTTTTCGTAAAAAATTTATAAACAAATCTTATGAACAAATTAGCAAATAGTCTTATTATCGGTAAAAAAATTTCTGTTTGCTAAAAGTGCTTCATATTAATGTAGGAATGATATATAATTACAAGAATAATTTAAAAGTTTATAATAACCATTGTTATAAACCATTCTTTAGGTAAAATATTAAAATTTCAGATTTTTTCAAATTATATTTTTCTTCAATCGCGAGAACGACTTGACGTATTTCTAAAAATAATAAATATGAATGATATTTGATAACAAATTAAAATTAAAATTTTTATAAACAAATTAGATAAACCAATTCAAAATTTTGGCCCTTTCGCATAGAAATTTTTTTGTTTTTGAACTGGAAATGTTTTAAGCTATTGGATGAATGACTGCTAGTCATAACAATATTAGAAAAGTTAATAATAACAATTCTTATAAATAATTCTCGTGATAAAATATTCAAATTTAAGGTTTCATCAAATTTTAATTTTTTTAAATCGCTAGAATGGCTACTGATATTCCTGAAAAGTGTATCTTTTATAATATTTAGTAAAATATAACAACTTAAATATTTATAAACAATTTAGATAAACAAATTCCAAATTTTGGCTGTTTCACTTAGAAAAAGTCGGGGATTCAATCGCAACAGATTGAGAATAAATCATAATACTATATGCTAAGATTTACTCAATACAAAATCTTTTGACAATATCCCACCATCTTGATAGGCAAATCTCTAAGTTTGCAGAGATTCTTATCCGAAAACGGGATTGGCAATGAATAAAGAAAAACAAGTACTTTTTCATAAATTTCAGAATTTTGAAATATTTCTTCTTTTGTAACTGACACATGGATCCGAACTCACTAACAGTTTGTGATCATGTTTCTTTTGATTGTACGTGCTTTGGCTTGAAGAAACATCACAACCATATTTCCCAATTAACTTCAAGTTATGAGGTTTCCTTATTTCCGTAAATGAAAGAGAAATATCACGATTTTGAAGAATCCGAGATATCCTCTGATAATAAAGATTTTAAACTGATTGTAAAAACCTTTTCCGCAGAAAGTACATCAATCTTTCCACTAAATCCAAGTCCATCCCTTTAATTTCTACTGTTATTTCAGGGTCTGCAAAAACCCTCTTGCGGTACTCCCATAATTGGATGTGCCGGAGCATTGTTTTACTGCATCTATTACCAATCCTGTCTTCTGATGAAAAGCTTTGCAAATTCGAGTCTTCACCTTCTTTTGCAAATCTTTATATACATCCGTATCTACTCGCCATTTCTTAAAATTGAGTCGATAGGCTATATGTTAAAGATTTTCCATAAAATGAATCCTAGCATGTAGTGTTGACAATCTATTATCATATGACTTGATATCTATAACTTTGCCTTTCACTCTATCTAAGTTATTCATCTCTTTAGGTGTAGCTTGACAAATTTAGATAGGCATAGATGATGAAGTTCCAGAAAGAGCCTGGCAAACTTTTTGGTCGAGCATCGTCAACGTCATATCAGTTTTTATTACAAAAGTACCGGAATCGTTCTTTATTATTATGGGCTTCATTTTGTCGATTTCTTCTTTAAGTGATGGTATTACTGAATTGGTTTTTTCTGGGGTTTCTTTTGAGAATTCATATAGTATTGGCCTGCAATATGATGTTGACGATGGATTAGGATTTTGCCATACTACGGAATTTACCAAATTCTCTAAGTGAATTCTCAGTGATACCATTGAAACAGTGAAAATACTATTATCCACCATATCTGGATCATGTTTCTTTTGATTGTACGTGCTTTGGCTTGAAGAAACATCACAACCGTATTTCCCAATTAACTTCAAGTTATGAGGTTTCCTTATATCCGTAAATGAAAGAGAAATATCACGATTTTGAAGAATCCGAGATATCGTCTGATAATAAAGATTTTAAACTGATTGTAAAAACCTTTTCCGTTACCTTAATCGAATGTGGATAATATTCTTTTCGAACTTTTGCCAAATTGTCGTATGCTGGGTAAATGTCAGCAGTTTTCTTTTTTGCCTGCATATGGATCATGTGATACTGACTTTTAGGCAAATCAGATTCCTCTATTAATGCCAAAGCTTCTTTTGATGTGTAAGGAATCGGAAATCATTCATATTTTTATTTTCATCGGAAGGTAAAATTGAATTAATGAATTCTGATACTTTCTTCCTATCACATAGATTTAGCGAGCGCAAAAAAGCCTCTCTTAGTTCGAGTTCAGTGGCAAAGTCACCTGAGCTAGGCCTTCCGCATTTGTCATTATTTTCGGGTAGAAATTCCACGATAAACCAACCTGTAAACTTGTTGTTAAAACAAGCTTTACTAATAGTTGACCTCTGCCATTTCCTTTTAAAATGAGGGATAAAATCATGATTCAATTTGTTTTTAACCTTTTCCAGTTGTTTATCGCTTAAATTGAATTCTCTTTTTAAATACTGCGCCAAATCTTCCACACCTTTATTAGAATTAGAAATAAAAAAAATCGGATAGGGTTCTTTTGAGAACTTTTAATGCATCCATTTTGTCTTAATGAAACACCATTTATTGGACAAATATTAAACCCAACAATTTTTTTTTCACTTGCCTAAAATTATTTAGTACTTACATCTAGTATTACAAAATCCCAGAATTAGAAAACAAAACAAAAAAGAAAACAAATATAATGTAATGCAGAAAAGAATACAACTGTGAAAATAAAACTCTCAATCCGATGCACATATTTCTGAAAGGGAATATTGAAACAAGTGAAAGTTATTAAAACAAAAGATAAATCTGAATACCATGCCTACGGAAAAGAATTCTATTTCTAAATTATTCATTTGAAGGTACCAGATTTTTTTCTACGTGAAATTGACGAAATTTGGAATTTGTTTATCTAAATTGTTTATAAAGATTTAAGTTGTTATATTTTAATAAATATTATAAAAAATACACTTTTCAAGAATATCAGTAGCCATTCTAGCGATTAAAGAAAATGAAAATTTGATAAAACCTTAAATTTGAAAATTTTATCACGAGAATTATTTATAAAAATTGTTATTGTTAACTTTTCTAATATTTTTGTGACTAGCAGTCATTCATCCAATAGCTTAAAATATTTCAAGTGCAAAAACAAAAAAAAACTCTATGCTAACGGGCCAAAATTTTTAATTTGTTTATCTAATTTGTTTATAAAAATTTAAATAGTTATATTTGATCAAATATTATTAAATATTTATTATTTTTAGAAATATCTGAAGTCGTTCTGGCAATTGAAGGAAATTATAATTTGAAAAAATCTGAAATTTTAATATTTTGCCATAAGAATTGTTTATAACAATGGTTATTATAAACTTTTTAATTATTCTTGTGATTATATATCATTTCTACATTAATATTAAGCACTTTTAGTAAACAGAAAATTTTTTGTACCGATAATAAGACTATTTGCTAATTTGTTCATAAAATTTGTTTACAACAAATAAATGGAACAATGATCAAATTATTTGTATTCTATGAGGCCCTAAACATTCATTTAAGACAATATAAAGTTTACTTAATCAGTTATTAAATTGTAAAAAATTGTTATGTAAAAAATTTCAGTTTTTCCGTACTTTGAGGGAAAAAATGATTAATAAAAAAGTAGAAGAGACAAAGTTTCAGAACGCCAAGCTCTTCAGAATATAATGAACTTTAATTTAAAAAAAAAATTAAAAATCGGAACAAAATTGAAGGCTCTGGACATTTTTGAACGAAAAAAGTGCATTTGCTCCCACTGTGCTCTAGCGTGACGGGTATAGCTCACTTCTTTCCGTATAGCTATCCATCAGGAGCCTACCTATGCCTCGGGGCCCCACTTATCCCTCATAACTCTCCTATTAATGTTGCATTCGAGTGAGAAATACTTTTTTAAAATAAATTTTTAAACAAAATTTATAAAAATTTCGAAATATTTCCAAAGATATCTAAAGACGTCCAAAAATCTGGAAGATTTTAAGGCAATTTTTTTTAGTTTTTTCATCAGTACAATTCATGTTAAAGTGATTCATTACCCGTGTAAAAATGTTTGTATTATGCCAGCAGATATCATATTTATTTTTTTAAATTTGAGTTTTTCAGTTTAGTGTCGAAATATTTATCTTCTCTCTTTTTTAAATTGTTTAGTTCTATTTTTTCACATTTGTTCTTTTCTTGCTTCCGTCATCACATCCTCTCGCTAACTTTTTTCTGTTCTAATTCCCTGTTGTTTCAAGCCGTTACCATCTTTACCCTTAAAACCCACAATCCATCTGCGCATACGCATATACCACACTAGTGCGAAATGGGATTTTGAATTTTTAAATAATAATAATTCTTGCCTTAATAAGGTACATATCACTTATAAAATACTTTTGAAGGGCAAAAATTACTGATAAATGCAATGCTAATAAAAATAAATGTAATAAACAATTTTTAAATAGCAAAGAAGAAAAAAATAAGAACTTTTCTAAAATCTCAGTTCTTTAAAAAAATTGCCATTTTTTAGTAATTGTCAAAAACGTATTTATTTTTAATTCAAGATCAAAATATATATTTCTAATAAAAAATACTAAGTGCACAATTGGACGTCCAATAAAATTTAAATATTTTTTATATTTGCATGAAAATAGGGTATGTTTGGAGCACGAAATAATATATTTGATCTCAATCTAAAATGGAAAACACATTAAAAAATCTGAAAATTTAATAATAATTATATTGTTTATTATTTAAACATGAATAATAATATTAATGTATAATGAATCACGATGATCGTCAAACATATGCTTTTTATGAATAATAATATTGTTTACAATTTAAACATTGATAATTTTTATATAATATTATTAAATGATAATACAAAGTTGATAGTGAAAGTAATTCTTAACTTCATTCTATAAAAGTAGTGCACTCAACGTATACTGCATCACGATAATTGTCACACATGCACTTCTGTCAGTTTGGACACCTTATTTGCGCACGATTTTGCTTGGTTCTGTCTCATAAGGCGCAGATTTTACTCTAGTTTCTTCGCGAATCATTTTTAAAATTGTAGATCTGGTGCGTCTACTTTCAAAATTTTCAAAATTAAGCCATTGACCCTTTGGGGAATGGTTCGTACTTGTAATCGACGCTGCAGTTGCTCCTCGATGAAGGTAATACCCAAACATCTTAAAAATGTTAACACGTAGATAAAATTTTTAATAAATCTATGTTGAAAATAAAAATGATCATGAAAAATTACTTAGGTTCAAAGATAATGTAATCGAAAAAACGATTATCTGGTGAAATTCAATTTTTTCGAAACACCCAGTTCGCAAGCCTACACTACCAAACTAGTGTGAATTCGCACCGAGCGCAACTTTCCGAACCTGATAAACAAGTAAATTCAAACGACGCTGGGCTTAACCAGGCACGACTCAGTAAGACAGGGACATATTTGATGTGGCGGGTTGTGACCCTTCTATCTACAGGGTGACACAAGACACGTTTGAAAATTTCACTCGTGCGTATTCGCACAAGTGAGGTATTTGAGAGTTAAAATAACAAGGGATCAATGGGCATCTTCGTGCAAGTCGCGTGATGTTTAGGTTGCAGTCAGAATTTTGTTAGATGCAAACCGAAAAACAAAACCAACGGCTAATCGGAAAGAAAGGCTGAGCAAGAATATACGTGTCCCATATTTAGTGAGTGATTGGCTACATAACATCTGGTAAGAAGTTCACTGTCATGTTCCGACAGTTCGCACGCGAACTACGGATCTGTCATCACACAAATAATTAGTCACAGCTGTTGATGATCAAAAATCACATTGTCGACAGAATACAGGTACTATTTGATTCTAAGAGAAGTCTAGAGATGGTTCACAGAATATCAACAGTTTTTCTAGACCCATCCAGACTATTTCAAAACTCTCTATTTACTGAGGACCAGTCTCCCAAACCAGAGGAGGTCGAGACATTTTGAAGAAAAGTATAAGAAGTATAGTATACACTGAATGAAGATACGGAAAAATAAATAGCTTCAATAAGCTGTGCAGTGATCGCATAATACCTGAATTGTAAGGCACACCCATCACTGCCGACGAGGTGATGAAAGTGTTGATAGACATAATAGTCTAAGAGCCCGCTCTGAAAAGGTACCTTGAATTGTTAGACGATTCGCACTAATTCTAAATGGTTCGTCATGAAAACATGACCCTTAAAAACCAACGCTGCCATTTTTAATTCTGCCAGAAGTAATTGCTCGATCGTAAATGTCTCCCAGTGTCGAGTTTGCGAAAATGGTTTGAAATTCCTCGCTCTTTTCTAAAATGTAGAATGGCCCGGATTTGCCCCTGCGGAAAAAGGCTGCTGTATAGTAGCATCCGGTAAATGCGTGGAAACCAAGCAAAGCACTGCACAATGACGAGCCCAACGCTTCGGCCAATGCGGTACAATCCTCACATTCTAAGTTCTTCTTTCTGCCAACAGTTTCTTTTGATTTTGTTGAGTTCAAGTAATTTTTCTATTTCAGAACTTTTACTAACTCCAATATAACAACATGTAATATTTAAATTCATGTAGTAATTATTTTTTCTGACAACACTGCAATTAACTTGTAGCTTGCGGTTAAATTCTTCTTAAGCACTGTTATTTTTTAAATTGCAGGGTCTTCAAATTTCTATAATTTTCAAATAATGTCATTCAAGCTTACAGAATAGTTATTGTCGACGATTTTCTCTAAGAATCTGGTCTAAATTCGTATTCACAATTTTAATATCGGTTTTGTCTGAATGTTTTGAATATTCTTTCTTTGGTATACAAACCAACTTCTACTCATATCCTATGTCGGCAGATCACTTTCGACTTAAATTAACAATTTTCATCCAATTTGAGAACTTAAAAAACAAATTCCAGAGATTTATGAGAGCCAATTTTGGAATCTTTTTCTCTTGCCCTTTTATTTAGGAACAAAGTTTACAGTTCTTTTTTTAAGGATCTCACTTTATTCAACTATTTAAATTAATATAAAAAAATCATAATGTTACAAGACATTAATTAAAATAACATTGATAAGATTACAATATTTAAAGAGAAGTTTATTTTCATATTGACTGACTAATAAGGAAAAGTTTTACTTCAAGATGAGAAGTACTGCGAGACTTTATTTTTCAATATTTAGTTTGGGATATAAATTTAAAAAATTTCAAGTTTTCCATTTGAAATACTCGAATTTGATTGTTAATTTTATAAACAGCTGCATATCTGAGTTTTATTACGCTCTAGACCCTTCGTTCGTTTGTTAAAATTGATCAAAAAAATTCTTCTTCAACGAATGATATGTAGGATAGAGTAGTCCAAAGTCGGCACTTTGGGTAAAGCCAGCGTCTTCACGTTTCTCAAAGATGGCGCGCGCGTCGACTTAATGTGGGGACCCTATATCATGGAAACTCACTTCGAGTCGCCCATCTTCATTCTGTATAGTCATGGGTCTGCTACTCGTTCTACAAAATCGCTCCGCTCCGTTCACAAGCAGTTGGCACTTAGCCACCGTCCGATTAACCACTAGTTCACGTCAGTCCGGCTTGGACATGTAACTACCGTTATGAACGCCAGTATCTAAAGTGCTCTTGAATTCATTCTTCCTAGAACAAGCAATGCGTTATGGGCGCCTGTGAGGAGACCATCTAATCCAACCAGTAATCCCATAATTGCTGACCCCAGCTGCAAGAGAGTGAAAAGTTTTGTGACATGGCTTTTTTTCTCATTACCGAGTGCCAACTCCAACAAGAAATCTTTTTAAAAGAAAGCGGACAATTTCGACCTGTTCGCCTTACTGTGTGAACAATAAAGACACAAGCTAGAAAAATCTGATAAGAATTTCCACTTTCCGAGACTTCGTCTGAGAGAGTGACGCCATGGCTACCCAGCGTCATTTTTGCAATGGGCGGCATATCTTTACACAATAAAATTAAAAGGAATCTTCCGAAATTCTCCTTGAACGTCAGCAGTTTTCATATTTAATAATCGATTGGAGCATTTCCATGATCGAGTTGTAGCCATCATCCGGTCTCAATTTCTACAAGGGCTTCTTCCAGATTTCGCGCAATCGACCAGGTCTCAATTTGCACAAGGGCGCCTTCAAGATTTTGCGCTATCGCCATGTTTAACCACCAGGCACCTTGCATCAAATTCAGTCCAGAGCATCAGCTGTCTTAGTCTATAATTATTACCGGTAATGTTTTGCCATAATTTTTTTTATTTGTACCAAGGCTGAAATATTTTCTTGTCGAATTTAACGAAATTTTTAGAATTCACTTTTGGGGTTTCAAAAAAAGGGGCGCCACCGATGCCTAACGGTAAACATTTTACACGTGTAAGTGCGACATGCTTCTTTTAAAATTTTATCTACCTTTTTGATAAGACTCGTTCCTCATTTAGGAATCATTTTTCCCTTTCGGTGCTGCATATTTTATGGAATTTTGAATATGTTTTTGGAAATTTGTACTCTCATGTTTAAAATACGTAGTGTGACGTCACATCATGACACGGCAGTTTATCGACGCCATTTTGCTTGTTTTTCTCACTACAGTGATTTCAATTTATAATTATAATATTAATGTGAATCCGGTTTTTAATTAAATTCAACTCCGATGTTTTTACACTATGATTTGTTGTAAATGCGATACTGTCTAGATTTTTGTTCGCAGCTTTCGGAATTTCTGTCGACGCATCATCACGGATGAACTCCGTCATTTCGTGAATCACACACCATCGTTCTCTATTCACAGACGCTAATAGGAAGCTACGAGGGATTGCCTGGCGATTATCTCAACTATCAACAGACTAATCCAAAGTTAATTGTGTTTTTTTTATTATTTACAACTTTTCTTTTGTGTCTGTTTTCGTAGGTTTTTAATACCATGCCGAACGAGGTCAACATCCAGAGCCAATCGACTCCTAGTGTAGAGGTTGCACAGGCTCTCCAGCGTTTCACCGATGCCGAAAGCAGGTGATTAGACGAAATTTCAGTTAAAATTCTGAGATTTAATCAAAACGATCCATCTTTCTTTTTCGCGGTCGTCGAATCCAGTTTCGCGAAGGCAGGAATCTCGATGCAAAGAAGCAAAGCATACCATCTTATTGCGAGTCTAGACCTGGACATTATCCCGCATATCCGAGATATAAGATTAACCGAACCTTTTCCACCCAACGTCTATGACCTTATCAAGGTTAGACTAAAATCAAGTTTCAAAACTTCTCTTGAAAAACGTACACGACAGTTATTGAAAGATAAAGTTGCCTTAGACGGGAAGCCTTTATTAGTTTTGTCGCGCCTTCGCGCTCTCAACATCACATGTTCCAAAGAAATACTGAAAAGCATATTTTCGATCTTTTACCTCCACAGGTTCGGGCGGTATTAGCTATGTCCCACAACGCCAGTGTACAGAATCTTGCCATTCAGGACGATCATGTTTCTGAAGCAGTCGGTTATATGAATTTAAACGTCGCGTCCACTTCATTTGCTGTACTAACTCAAGCAAGTTCGTGTGCTACTACAGCAACAGAAAACTTGTCTGCAATCGTTGACAAACTATCAAAGAAAGTGACTGCTTTGTGAAAGCAAGTCAAATGCAACGGGAACGTACAGAGTCAGGGACATCAAGGTCCTAGATCTAATTCTGGCACTCGCACTTGTCCTACATCAAATCAGCGCCAATCGTGCTAGAGGAATTCGGATTCCGATGATCTTTGATTCTAGCATGACAGTTTCGGTGTGAAAACCACTAAATTCCAGAAGCTATGCAAATGGATAACCAGTTATGAATCGGAAAACTAGTGCAGCCTATTTGCCTGAAGGTGGTCGAATCGAGCGTTGCATACAAGCGTCTCCACATACGGGACACACGTTCCGGGTTGGTTTTTCTTATCGACACCGAGTCAGACGGTTTGTTAATTCCGACAGATTCCGATACTCTCAAAGGAAATAAGTTCAACGATTTTGCATTATTCGTAGCAAACGATAATAAGGTTCAAACCTTTGGTGTAATACGCGTGAAGATATATTTAAGCTTTCGCGGGTTTATGAATTGAAACTTTTTTGTGGCCTCAGTACTTCACCCAATTAGAGTGACAGATTTCTTAGCATATTTTCAACTAGTCCCACACTTACACCAATCACGTCTTGTTGATGTAACAACAGGCTTAAGTGTTCGCGGATTTTTACAAGGCGCAAACTTTTTTTAATTAAGCCTCTGCGATAGAACTAATCAGTTTGTGAGCATTTTATCGAAGTTCCCAGAACTGGCATCGAATGCACCAATTACTGGTCCTCTCGTGGACGATGTAAAACATCACATTATAATATCCGGATCAGCGTTATCTCAACGGGCCCGCCGCTTACATCCGGACAAATTGGCCGCTGCTAAGAAAATCATTTAAGGTTTGATTAGCAATGACATTTATCGTCCATCTAGTAGCCTTTGGGCTTCACTGTTTTACTTGGTTAGGAAGAAAACAGGCACATGGAGGGTGCGTGGCGATTATTGCCGGTTAAACTCCGTGACCTTTCCCGACAAATACTCGGTCCCGCACATTTTTGACTTTACGACCATCCTTCGAGGAAAAACTGTCTTTACTAAATTAGATCTACATCAAGCATACCATTAGATTCCGATTGCGCCAGAAGATACACAAAAGTCCGCTATAATTACTCCTTTTGGCCTTTTCAAGTTCACAGCGATCACTTTTGGTCTTTGAAACGCGGGCCAAACGTTTGGAAGATATGTTAACCGTGCATTAGTAGACCTAGCAGATTCATTGTCTCACGTAGAAAACGTGCGTCTTCCGATCGAATTTACCTTAACAGACCTCGCGCAAGCTCAATCAGCGGATGAAGAATTTAAAGAATTGACTCCTGATACAAAATGCTTTCTTAATTTTAAAAAAATTCAGCGGGGTTCCAATCACACTTCACTTTATTGCGATCTTACGGGCGAAGCCTGACGTCCATAGAATCCATCACCTTTTAGACGTCCGACGTGTTTTTTATCCTTTTCATAATCTGGCAGACCCCGGCGCCAATGTAACACATCGTGTTTTCGGTAAACGTTACGTTTGGCCTGGTATGCGTCGTGAGGTTTCAACTTGGTGTAAAGCTTGTATAGCTTGCCAAGAGTCCAAAGGTCATAGATCCGCATCCGGTTAGTGACGGCTACCAAAACTGTCTAACTATGATAGACCGCTTTTTTCGGTGGCTCGAAGCCATACCACTTCTTGACATCGAAGCGTTAACTATAACTAGATCTTTTTTTAAATAACTGGGTTTCAAGATTAGGTTCACCGGAAGCCATGACCACTGAACACAAACACACAAGAAAACCTTTCGTTTTCAAAGATTGAGCCACGTGTTCCCGCATTTTTACGAGGTTTCGCCAGAAAGTATCTCGAGCGACCTTACCTAGGTCCTTTTAAAATATTAAACAGTACGTCGGAGCGGATTCTTGAAATTGAGGTGAATGGCTCATCTCGTCAGGTCTCTGTTGGAAACATAAAGCCTGCTAATTTCATCCGTCGTAACATTAAAACATTAAATGAGTCTCATCAGTTAGGTCAATTGAGCATCGTTGCCCCGCCTCTTAGGACTTACACGCGTAGGAAAAAGGTAAATTTTAAAATTTTTAATTTTTTCCAAGCTCTTTTACTTGTAAAAATGTATAATTTATTCACTGTTTAAAACAGCAATCACGATGTAACGCCTAAAGACTTTTTTCAGCAGATCGAATGTAATAAATTTTCCTTTGTTCTAACTTAGCTAGCTAGTATAAGAGCAAAAAGTACAATAAGCGCGCGTCATGACATTTATATAATAATTATTTAAGTAATTATAACAGTGGTTAATAACGGGCCGTATTTAAAAAACTCGCATGTATTTTATGAATACAACTGACGATTTTACGCAAACAGATGGTAATCTGTGATATTATATGTTAACTGTAAATAGTTATAGTCTGTGAACCCTGTTTGCTAGAGAAAATTACAAACTAGATTTTTTAAACAAAAAAGGGGGGAATATCTATGGGGACCCTATAGCATGGAAACTCACTTCGGGTCGCCCATCTAGATTCTGTATAGTCATAGGTCTTCTATCTGCTACGACACTTTTCGTTTCCTTTGTTATTGATATCAAGATGTTTTATATGATTATAAGTACTTGAAAACATTTAGATCCTTTGCAGTTTTTCTTTAAACTTTTACTTTGTTATCAGATATAAAATAAATAGAACAAATATGACTGCTTAACAGGCACATTCTTATCGCGCGCTTTGTTTGCGGCTCGCTTTGCTTACAAGTTTGAGCGCGCCTAGGGCACCCCTGGTGGACCGAAGGAACCGAATGGAGCCTCTCCAAAGTACCCCATTGTGTAAAGACCCCATTGGGTCCCAATTCGGTTCCTTTTTCAAAAACCTATAGAAGGTCACGGAATAATCGCAATAGCTTTTTTTTCAACGGCAAAAAGTTTTAAAAAATATAAGACATATAACGGCTGTTGACTGCTACACTTCAAACGCATCGCCGGTAAGTAAGTAAGTCTTACATTTTTTAGAACCTTTTACCGTTGCAAAAAAAAACTATTGCGATTATACCGTGACCATTCATGGGGAATTTTAACGTAGAATTCGAAATTCAACCATCTAAAAGTTGATTTTGCTGTTTTTTCGAGTTTTTCAAAAAGGAACCGAACGGGGACCCAAAGGGGTCTTTACGGGCACTTTGTAGAGGCTCCATTCGCTTCCTTCGGTCCGCTAGGGACGCGACTGTTGATTCTCGCGTTTCGCGCTCGATTGTGTATTTACCTCACGCTACGCACTCAGTCTGTATTTTTCCCACATTCGTGCGCAGACCTTTGTGATTGTGAATTGTCTTTTGTTAAAAGAGCTTCGCTCGAGAGTTTAAGCACGCCTAGGGCGTGCGACTGTTGGTTGTCGCAGTTCGCGCTCGGTCTTTAGTCCCAAGGCTAGACCAAAGCAGCACATACCTTTTAAAGTTAAAGCTCGACGGATCGACAGCTGTTTTTTGTGATTGAATACTCTCTTTTGTTAAAGCTCTGTCAGGTTTTACACTCGATTTTGTCCATAAGGCCAACTTTTATATTAGCTGAACTGTAACATGTATCATTTCAATAAATTTATATAATTACAATTTATAATATGCATGGAAATTAAAACATACGTATTCTTATTTCCTCGCTTTCATAATTTAAAAAATTTTTATTCTTGTTTTTTACGAACAAAAGAATAACTACGCTTCCTATAAAAAAAAAGTCGTAAAAGATTTGTTTATCTTTTTTGGTCGAATAAATGTTCTCTCATTTATTGTCGAACCTTGTACCGTTTGTACAGAAATTCAATTTTTTTTAAATTCTGTTTTCACGAATAAAACAAAAACTACTTATCTTATAAAAAAGTAACTCCAGAACAATTTTTTATTTTTTTAGGCGCACAATTATTTCAATCCATCTCTTTTCGTATTCCGCTTTTTTGACCACAAAACGGAGTTATTGCTTTTTCATTAGTTCTTTTTGCGATCGAAATTCGAATTTTCCATTTTTTTTCAAACAAAACTCAAAAAGTTGTTTAAAAAATCTTTTAGGGCCTTGAACAAGTAACGCTTTTCTTTTCTTGACTTTTTCCCACTTTACACATTGTTACACTTTACACATATATCCGGTTAGTCTTTTAAAAGTGATCAAGTATACAGACGATGACCAGAACAACTGCGATTACGACAGACAGACAGAAAGATACCGACCTACAACAAATTTTTCTGACTCAGAAGGCATCGAAACATCGACATTTGATCAAATCTGCGAAATTCAGTTTTCACATTAAAGTAATACCTTCGCATTATGGATGAGAATCTAAAAATTGGCTTTCGGACATCCATTTGACTAATATTTTTCTACATTTTAGGGTTTCGTACCCTTAAACCCTTATAGTTTCAATCGGGTGTTCGTCTGTCCTACCATCTTCCATGATGAGAGAAGACGCATAGCAATGGCGGGAAAATATGGGAGATGAAGTGAGGAGAAATTAATAAAGGAGAAGTAGAATAAGTCTAGAAAATCTCGAAATTATTAGGTTCTGCCTATTTTATTTATAAATTAAAATTTCTTTATACTTAAAAAATACAAAATCTTTTTCTTCCAAAAAATTAAACTAATCCAAGCAAATGTAACTTCTACAACCACAATGAGAAAAAAGTTTGTTTGATTTCACAAAAATTTTTATGGATCAAACAAATAAATACATTGCTATATAGTCAATCAAATGTTTGGTTGCTTGAAACAAATTTTTGGATCAATAAAGTTTGGTTGATTACAATAAATATTTTGGTTGATCCAATCAAATATGTCAGTTGAACCAAACAAATATTTATGCATCGTCGTATCAACGGTCGCACAAAATGTATGGAAAAAGCCTTTCTTATTAATTAAATCTTTTGATAAACATCACTTGCAGCACCAGAGAACCCAACTTTCACCAAATCTGACAGAAAGGCTTTTTTAATAAGGTTGTTTGGTGTTCTTTTATCAATGATCGTTTTCTAGGTTAGATTGCCTGCACCAGTGAACAAAACTGCTGTTTGCGAACTAAAGGTCTAAAGGAACTAAAGGTCAAATTTACTTTTGCAGTAAATTTTACACACTGCGTGTCCCGGTGTTCGTAGAACTAATTTTTTCATGAGTTAATGTTACGACGCATGATTTTTTCGACATTTTTTAGTGCGCAAATTGGCCACCAGCGTGGGCTGACGTAATCTGTTTCGGTTTAGTAAGTGTAGTAAATGAAAGTATTTGGTTGACTCAACCAAATAATCGCGTTACTTCAACCAAATAATTTTCTGATAAATGATATATTCAGCTCAAAATATATATTTAGTTGCATCTATGAAACATTCTCAAGTAAATAATTAGTTTAAATTGACAAAATTAATTCGTTGTGTTTTCTAAATATAACCAAAGGCTTATTTAAGCAGAAAAAATTTTTTAGTTTTAACAAACAAAGTAGGTTGAACAAACTGTTTTGTTGAATCAACTCAATCTTTTCTCTGAGTGCACATTAACTCAAACAAACGTAAAACAAGTGTGTGTGTTTGATTATGTGTGTGTATTTGACGTAATTTCATTCGACAACATGTGCAGAAGGAATTAGCGTGGTGAACATCAGTTTACTGAGATATTAATATTTCGAACAGATAACTTGAACAAAACTAATTATTATTCAGTTAAAGTGTGACAGTATAGAACTAGATGTCCAATCCGCAGCTCGGCTGCGGATTGTGATAAAAACAGGATTTCTGAGTTTAAATAAGAAATAAACAATGAGCTATGAGATACTTTTCTGAATGCATGTAAAAAAGTTTTTAAGTTACAAATTTTGCGAATTCCAAATAAATCGTCAAGAATTTTCAGTTTATAATTTCACATTTTTTGAAAATCGGCTTTCGATACCGATTATAATATGAATGTTTAATGTTTTAATAAAATAAAAACTCGCCATCGATATATAGGGAAGCTGAATAACAATTACAATTGTTTAATTCGAAAAATTACTCTACTGCTAGAAAATAAAAATTTAATATGACGGTATCGCACTACGGCACACAAAAAAAACTAAGGTTTCCGTTAAAGCCCATTTTTGTTCCAAAGCAGCTGCAACAAAAATGAATCCAACTTTCTGAAAAGAAACCCGAACGATAAATAAGCTCTAAATGATACCTCAGCTGGTTTTTTACAAAATTGTAATTGAGCCTACTTATAAAGAACCTTTTTTTTGCCTGGCGCAATTCGAAATTTTGTTGAATAATTAACATAATTTTTACGTTAAAGCAAACATGGAATCGAACTCTGATAAACATAACTTAATAAAGATAATCAAGGTACAAAATACTGCCGAAATTAAAATAGATATAATGACTTGATAAATATTATTGGCAGGTTATGCAGCAAAGCTTTGAACATAAAGGCATATTCATATGCAAGAAACTTTTCGTCTGGATTCATCGGTCGATAACTGTAAATCGATACCTACAGGTATCTATTGGAACTTAAGTTCTAAATGATACCAAGTTTTATTTGAGCCGGAACTTTAGCGAGCCCTTTGTTTTTTCTGTGCAGAAAGAATATTACTTTTACTGAAAAATTTTAACAAAAATTGAAATGCATGTTTTTTTATTACTAGGTATATTGGAAAATGAGAATTCGAAGAAATGCTTTTCACGCAACTTGTAATTGATTTTTTTAAATTTTTCGTGTTATAAACCCATGTTAGGAGAGATGTTGGTTTTCTTCTTCTCTACTGGCAACCTTCAGTTATGTTGTTTCTATTGATCCATGTAGAAACTGAAAAACAGTTGAATGGCCCTTTAATATTCATATTTCTCAATAGAGAGCAATTACGGTTCAATATTGTTTTAGTAAATTTTGACGCCGTTTCTTTGTTTAGAAAAAAAAGATTTTCTGTGAAGGTTGACGGTGACATTTATGCAAGAATAATATGCTTAACCGAGGTGTTCACTCAATAAAAGTTCTTAACATTCATGCCTGGATTTTTTTAATTTGATCATAAGATTATTTGCATGGAATAATTATATCTCAGTCAAATGATGTTAGTTTACCACGATAATTCATGTTAAGAATTTTGACAAATGAGACTACGTCAAGTATATATCAATTTACGAATAACTTGAAACGTTTTGTTAGTCATAAGTCACACTGCTGTTGAAACTTTGCATCTGCGCCTTAACATTACTTTTAAACAATGAAGATAATTATCAGCATTGTTTTCGGCATCTGGGCGGCTTTCTCTGATTCTATTGGTAAATATATTATATTTAGTTTTAAGAGAAATTTTGGTTCACGTAAACTATTTTAAGTAAAATATTCGCCTATTTGGTATTCGAAAAAATATTATATTTTTCCTTTTCGCTTTGGAATTTTACACAAATGTTTAGAGGCCCCTGTAGGTCAATTTTGTTAAAAGTGCCAGCTTGTGGTCACTCAACTTTCTTTTCATGTTAAAATAAGATATATAAGGAATACATATGGGTCTATAAAAATGAGGATTCATAGTTATGTATTAGGCTTCCCCCTACTTCCTACCTTCAATTTCCCTTATGTCCCCATACCCTCTTTCCTCGCCTCATATACCACCCTCATTTTCACTTTCCTAATTACCTACGCTTCTCCAAATTTTTCTTCCCTAATTTACTGCCTTTATCCGACTTCCCATCCAGTAATTTTTCCAACTTATACGACTTCCATTACCCTCACTTTCCCTCTTCTCATTTACACTCACTTCCCGTACAGTCACCTCCTTTCAGTTTTTTACTAGTCTTCTCTTATTTATCCTGCTTCATCTTTCGTTTTTCCCTCACTTCATCTACCCACTACATTTCCCCTTCCTTCATTTCTCCTACTTTACATACCATTTCTTAAACTACTCCTCCTTTTCAAATTTCTTCTCAACGCACCATACTACTTTTGTCCTACTTTTGTCCTACTCATTTCCCCTCACTTTTCCTAATTCTCCTCCCATAATTTTCCCTTACACGTCCAAATTCTTTTCTCATTATTTTTTCCCACTTATGCTTCCTCTACTTTCTATGTCCTCATTGTCCATACCTTGCCTTCTGCTCTCCTCATTTGAGCTACTTCACTTATTAATTGCATTTCTCCTACTTCTGATTTTATAATTTCTTCTTACATACCCTACCTTTCGTCCTTTCATTTCTCATCACTTCCTCTACCTCTCTTCTCCCCGATTCCCATCACTGTATTTCATTTCTGCTTACTTTCTTTACATTTCCACCCTTGACATTTACTTTCCCTTCTCTCAGTCCTTCTATTTCCTCTTCCCAAATTTTCCCTACTTCGCATGCTCTCATTTCGTCTGCTTCTACTTCCATTATTGTTTCTACTTTTCCTTCCATCATTTTCCTTTACTCCAAATTTCATAATTTCCCCTCACTTCCCCTAATTGAACTGCCCTCATTTTCTCTCACTTTCTCTCAATACCACTACTTCCACTCTCATAGTTTCCTACTACATCCTCTACTTGCTCCTTACTTTCCTTACTTCGCCTCTAATTGGTTTCCCTAACATCCTCTGCTGCTCGTTTTATAATTTCCCATCAATGCCCGAGACCTTCCCTTCTTGGAAAAAAGTATGACAGGCGATCGCCCGATTGTAACTATAAGAATTCAAGGCTACGAAACCCTATAAAGTAGAAAAAAGTACTAAAATAGATTTGTGAAAGCCGATTTTTTAAATTAATTTTACATTTAATAGTACAGTTCAAATTAAAATATTATATAAAAAAATCAAGTTTTTGTCAACTGTTTATATTTATAGAAAACGTCATGATATCGATAAAAAGAATCCATGCAATTCATGTTAATCAGGTAGCAACATTTATCATTTGTTTTTAAATTTTATCTTGATAAATTAATGCGTGAAAGTATTGCATCAAGAATCAAAATACTTAGAGAATTCATTTTTCCATTTTTTGTTCGGCTTAAACGTAAAAATAATACTGAGTTAACATACTTTTTAATTCTAAAATAATTTTTAAAGTAAGAAACAAATTTAGTAGACAAATGAACGAAATTTATTGAAAATAAATAATATGTACGATTCTAGCTTGAATTATAACTCTTGACGAGCCAAAAATAATGGTTTATTCTGTACACTTTTTTGTTAACAAATCAAACAGTTGCCTACTTGGAAGCAAAAGGATGTTGTTTTCCATTTCGATGTCTGCTTCAAGTAACTTGAAAAGTAAAACTTATTTATTAAAAGACTTTTTCATATCACAATATTTTTTATTTATTTAGATGAATTTCATACATAAATACCGATTTTCCTCAATTTTCAATGAGCATATTTAGTTTTTTTGTTGGAATTAAGTCAATTAACTGGGCCATATACCTAATATATATTATTTTGCCAATGATTTCGTCATTTTTAAAGAGTGAGCAAATGTGATATAATTGAAAATTCAGAAAAATCTTCGCTTTTTTCTCAAATGTATTTTAATAATTTGGTTACCTTCTTGGCGTTATTTGCAATTAGTGTATTCTGATAATATGATTTTTTATAATGATATAAATAGTTAAAGAAAACGGTATCGTTAAAAAAATTTAAAAATGTAAATTGTGTTGTTAAGACCACGTAAGCGTACCTCAAAATTAATGTTGACATTTTTTTTCAAATCCAGCTTATGTTCACACGAAACGGGATTTGCTAAAAAAAGCTTGCTTTTTAATTTAAAAAATTTGGGACGAGTCAATCTTATGTTGCGACACTTAAGATTATTTGGATAAAAAGTAATACATCGGGTTTCACTCGTGTAAAAAACTACAAAACGTGGGCAAACAATTCGTCGTTTTTTACACAGGTGAAACCCGAAGTATCTCTTTTTATCAAAATGAATCATCGTGAAAATATAAAATCTATTACTTAAGATTATTATTTATAGACAATAAGAATCTCACCATTTTATAAAAGTATTTTGTTATTCTTCTGAAACATCAACTTATTTTAATTATAAAAAAATCTGATTTTTGTACTGAATTAGCTATGCATCGAGATTCCAAGATGAATAAATATGCTAAAATTCATCCGGTTGATGAACCCGATCCCTATCAACTTCACGTTTATGGCTGGCAACCTCATCCAGGTTCTACTTATCCATTATTCGGGGATATTCATACTGCAATAAAAGAGGGCAGCTTTATCATTGGACAAATTCAACTTGGCAAATTATTACCATATGTGAATGAAGAACGCAGAATTGTCAAAATAAACATAAATACTAATGAAAAGGTGCGAGTATTGGAAAATGAACCTTTGTGGCATCTTTACTTCAATGACTTTCCGCATCCCGTGGACGAGAGCCAGATGATTCAAGTCGTGTAATTCAGATTAAAGATATTGATTTGAAAATTTTGAGAAATTAAATACTAATTTAGGATAGTACAAAAGTTTATTTGCATTTTTTATTTTTTTATTTTCCAAATTAATTTGGTATCGAACTTTGTGTAAATACAAATTTTTTTTAAAAATCTGGAAAATAAAATCGTACAATTGTGTGACAATCTGAGTTCATGGTTAGTTGAACTTTCTATCATCAAAAGAAAGAGTACAATTTAAGAATCCTGAAAAATTACAAAAGACCCGCTCGAACTTCTAAATGCTCGATCAACTCATTCTAAATGGCCTAACGTCCTGCTAGAGCGTAATTTTATTATTTTCCGATTTATTCACAAAATATGCCCTGGCGGGAATTTAGAGAGGGTAGGTGGGTCTTTTGCAATTTTTCATGATTCTTCAAATACAGCATTTTTTTAAATGATCTTTTAATTTGTGGCATGTTTTTGAATAATATAGTATAATTTCATAATGAAAATGTTATCTCGGGTGAATTAGCCTTTTTAGTTGCCATGTTTTTTTCAGCAATAAAAGTAAATGATCAAACACTGAAAATGAATATTTATTTAAGTGCTTTAGATTATGAATTCCTACTTATTTCAAAAGGCCCAATTGAATTTTTTGAGGTGACTTAAAACTGTAATTAGAGGGATCTTGTTAAATTACATCTGGGTATTTTCTTTTAATTATTTTTCTCTGTTGAGCTTTTATCTTTTTAAGTTAAGGCCTCAAGTGTGTAATTTGAAAAAATTATCTTTGTTGGCTATACTCAACTGTTTTTGATTTAAAGTAAAGTTATTTTCCACTTGAAATATTAGCTATTACGCTTTTCCTGAAAAATTAATGTTTTTAGGTTGAAAATTGAGTTACTTTTTGCAAATTCCTTCCTTTAGTCCTAAATTTTCTAACTAAAACTTTAAAAAATAGGTTGAAATTTCAACTGTTTTGAATAAAATTCGTTTTGCTGACTGAACAATGAAACAATTCAGTAGAAAATTCAATTGTTTGGTAGAAAATTGTACTGTTCTATACCAAATTCGTTTTTTTTCATTTCGTTGTTAAAACATTAATTTTGTCGTGATGGAAATTGAAATATTTCCTTATTTATTCGATTTATTACAAAAATTATTTTTCGGTAGGAAATTAATCTTTTCTGTTAAAAAAAGACATTTTCGTTAAAAATTAATGTTTTTGGGTTGAAAATTTAACAGTATTGTAGAAAACTCCTCTTTTTGACTAGACAATTCAACAATTTAGTCGAAAATACAGCTATGTGAGAAATCTTCCTGACTTAAAATTCAACTATTCGACTTGAAGATTGATCTTTATTGCTAAAAATTCTTTATTTTTTGGAAAAAGTTAATTATTTTTAATTAAAATTCCACTATTTAATTTTAGGTTTAAATTTTATTTTATTCGTTAACAAATACAACTTTTTTCATATCTGTAAATTGTTGAAAAATTGTTAAAAATTCTTATTCTTGGTAGAAAATTAATTGTCTTGATTAAAAATTCAACTATTCTATTAAAAGTTCACCTAATTTTTTTAGCGTTTTTCTTTTGCTGAAAAATAATTTAAAACAAATAAAAATCTTACTATTTCATTTTTAATGAAAAATTTATCTTCTTTAGTTCAAAAATTCAAACTATGTAATTTGTTACAAATTTGAATGTTCGGTAGAAAGTTTATTTTCTCCAATAAAAATTGACCAATTTTATTTTTAATTAAAAGTTTATTTTTTGATACAAAAATTGAACAATGTGCTTAAAAATGTATATAATTTGTTAGGAAATCGTATTTTTTGGTAGAAAATTAATCTCTCTAGTTGAAAGTTCAACTATTCTTTTAAAAATTGATCTATTCCTGGAAAATTTCTCTTTCCTTTAGAAAATTATTCTTCTTGGTAGAAAAATTAACTATTCGTTTAAAAAGGAATCTCTTTTTTTGTCTGTTTGGTAGAAATCTAATTTTTTGTAATGAAAATTGAGCGGCTAAAAGTAAAAAAAGTACATCAAAAGTTTGGGAATAAAAATGCAACATAAATTTTTCGGAGTAAAAAGGTGGCGAACAAATCTTCCGAGTAGGAACAGAATAACATTTTTTCAGACTAAAAATGCAACATACTGATTCTCCGATTGAAAACAATAAAAACAATAACAAAAAGGTGGTGCCGAAGGACTTAACCCCCAAGCGGAGGTGTGAAAACCGTGCCGAAAGCTGAATGTTACCTGGGTGAGGTGTCTAGAACGGTGACTCTGGGATACCGGGCGACCTCTCAGAGTACGCAGCCTTATCCTTGCATGCGGGGCTCTACAAGGATGGACGAACCTCTTTCCCTAGCTTCTCGTGGGAACAACAATGACAACACCAAACATTGATGTCGTAAGTGCGGGTCAAAACAACAGAATGCGCAGGGCTCCCGACAACGGGTCGGCCAACAATGCCGACCAATCTAGAGCTAGGGAAGCCAATGAAAATGGATTCAATACGATGGATCGGCGGGATCTCGCGACTCGGTGGACGAAGCGACTGAATCATGACTTGCTAGAGTGCTACGATGCGAGTGTGGCCCCTGAACGGGGTTACATGGCACGGCTGCATGCTCTGTGGTGCGAGAAACACCCGGAGCTATCGCACTTTTCGCAGAAACGTCTGCGAAACCATGCTGAACTGCTACCAAAAAGGAGCTATGTTAGCGTAACGCTTACTCTACCATAGCTAGAACGAGCCGGCAACAGAGAAAGAAAGGTGATACTGAGACCAACCGCGGACAGGCATCCAATAGAGAAAGATCGATGCTTTATGACCCGGAGAAACATCAACACTAAGGTTTTTTTCAAGCCTAAAGATCTGGCTGAAATGGATGACGAGCTTCGTGGACATTTTTCTGGAGAATCCGACCTCTGGGCTATCAATTATTGTGTATATAATGCAGCGAGAGCTTTGGGTGATGCGAACCGTAAAACAAAACCAACGGTTGATCATAAGACCAAAAGACGAATGAATCAATTTACGAGTACCATAAAGATAGGCTGGACAAGACAGTATACGTTCTCACTCCTCTTTTGCCTTACACTATTGCCGCTGTTTCTCGCACTTTGCCATTCCGACGGATGCTTGTGCGGCAAACCAGCAGATCGAAAGTACAAGGTCACTTACGTATTTTACATGGACGATCTTAAGATATATGCTAAAAACAAAGAGCAACTACATCTAGCTCTAGGGATTGTTAAACGATATACTAAGGAAATTGGAATGGAATTTGTGTTAGACAAATGCTCCAAGGTTTATTTGAGGCGAGGAAAACTTAATTGGATCCCTGAAGATCCTGAGCTCGTTGATAGAAGCGCTATACGACACCTTTGCGCTGAAGAGACTTATACATACCTGGGCGTGCCACAGAGCCGCAGTCAGGATGTGACATCTATAAAGGATACTCTCCGAAGTAGATACAAACGTCTCTTCCGGCAGATTTGGTCTTCCGAACTGTCGGCGAGAAACAAAGTATCTGCAACGAACATGCTTTCCTGATGATAGCTGCAGGGCGTGCCATGCACATCCCGAGCATTTAGTTCACATGCTATCTATTTGTCCAACTGACGCGGGAACGACCTACATTCAAAGGCACAAAGCGGCACTATGAGTGCTTTATTACCATCTTTGTCACTCTTGCGGCATTAATTTTAATATCACTCCTCTAAATGCTCCTAGGGAAATCGAGTCAATTGTCGAGAATGGGAAGTGCCGCATATACTGGAACTTTATATTCTCGACAATTGTTTCTGTTGCTCACTCGAGGCCTGACATGGTTCTTCTTGACTTCGAGAAGCGAACCATGTTCGTTGTCGAATTTTCGGCACCAGATGACAAAAACATCATAGCCAAGGAGAATGAAAAGAAAGAGAGGTATCGAGACCTTATAAGGGAGTTGCAACGATTGATCCAGCTTTTGCTGGATCGTCGTATTGATCCCTTACAGACTGTAACCACCTATCTGACGGTCGTGAGACGTGTTTGTGGCTGAAATTTTACCGCGATTTCGCTAAAAGCGGGTGCAATTTTCCAAATGAGCACCCACTCCCGGCGAAATCCTGCGGTTGTCCTTATCACAAATTTTGAATTATATATATGGCTGACAAAGGACATTAGTGAGAGATTTAAAAAGATACAGTTTTTTTTTACCTTTCTTTTTACAAGCACAATTGAGGCATTAGTAATTGTTTCAATAATTCCCCATTATCTTCAACTGAAAATAATAATTTCAAAAAATACTAACTTTTCATACAAAAAATAATACTCTCAGTATTCTTTAATTGTGTCAATAATTCTAGGAAAACCTTCATTTAATTTAGTTTATATTTAAGCAAAAAAAAAACAATAAAAAGGGGAAGTTTCATTAAGGCAGGAGAAAAAACGTACATTCTTTAAAATAGGGGAAATATTTTCAAAAACTGCTCGGAAAAAATAAAAACTCCATAATAAATAAGCATAAAAATCAAAACAAACGTTACAACTTTTTATAAAAACTTTCCATTCTTGTAAAGAAAATATTCTTATTTATTTTATTAAATACAGTCAAACCTGAATTGAATGTCATTCTTGGGACTAAGCATGACAGTAAATTCAGAGTCTCGGAACTATTTTGTCTCTTTCCTGTTTTTTCTCTTTGTTGTTTCTTCTCTGTTTTTTGACGCTTGCGTGAACGCCACACATCCTTCCGGAGCTGCTCTCATCTATCCCCACCGCGCGGCGTCAATTTTCGGAAACATGAAATGAAGGATCACGAAATCCAGGTTTGACTGTATTATTATTATTATTTAGTAATTTCCTATTGAATAGATACTAATTTTGTGAAAATATGTGAATTTATATATATACTCATTTATATAAATATATATATATATATATACTTATTTTAAAACGAGTTGAATAAATTAATAAATCATTACATCTGACACATGTAAATATGTAAGATAAATCATATCTTCTTTTATTTATTTTTTCGATGGACCAACATGAATTTTACTCTTTATGTCTAGCCGCCTCAGATCTATTCTTTTGGAACCAAAATGAGCATTGGATTTCTAACAGGCGTAAGGAACAATATTATGAATTTTTTACAGTTTTCCATTTATTTTCTGTGATCAAATATAAAAAGGTGAACTTTTTTAAAAAGGATTTTCTTACTCAGCTTTAACCCTTAGATATATTTGAAATCAACTCGAATTCCAAATTAAGGATACAAATAAGGCAAACAATTTATTGCTTATACAATTTGATTAATACACCAAACTCTTGGTTTTAGTCAAGTGTCTAGGGTTGCCTTCAAATAACCTTGGACTGATTTCGGGGGTATCGAGACGCAAACAGTGAGGGCCGCCGAATCATTGCCAATTGAAATATAATTCTATGTATATATAAAATGTCGCAACCGCTCTCGCCCTGCTCTCCTGAGAAACTACGTAAGCCAGCAATTTCTAGGAAGGCTAAGAACAGAGTAACTGAAAGCGAAAGTTTGGTGCATAAACAAATTTTGAAAACATGAGTTATTTTCATAATTTTTTCACACTACAAAATTCTGGGCTATCTACATGTAATACGTATCAAAGCAGCTTATCAAAACTACTTACCTGCAGAAATTGGTTAACGACTAATATTTACCTTTAATACAAATAATTTAATATAACGAATATAAAATTTTTGTCCTGTTTTCTTGGAAAATTTGTCTTACGTTTTATGTTTATTAAATAGCTTAGAGCGCTGTGGTTAAGTTACGTAAGGTCTATTAAGTGGGCCGGAGCAGGTAGGCCAGCGATTCTTCCATGCTCTATTACATGGGGGAGGGGGGCGTACGTGGTGAACATATTTTCTTGCGTACAATATTTTCTTGTCTGTGAAACACTAAAAAACGAAAATTTGTTAACAAACTTTACGAACTTTGTTTAAAAGACTTTTTCGCAGAAATTTTACCTTTTTTGTTAAAAATGCAATATTTTAGTTGAGTATCAAACTGGTTTATTGAAAATGCGTATCTTTTCATTAAATCATCTATTCTAAATTCAAATTTTAAATTTTTTCTAATCGAAATATTAACTATTACACGTTCAGTTGAAAATTCATCTTTTTAGTAGAAATTTAATTTTTGTAGCTAGAAGTTTAATTTAAAATTTATATATGTTGCTGAAAATCCAAATTAAAAAAAGAAAAAAGGAAATTAGTAATCTCTTTTAAGAAATAATCTGTTAAAGTTAGGGATACAAGTGTATATGCTACCAATTTTTCATAGTTGTTCAGAACTCACCTTAAACTGTAGGTCCCCTTTCCACCACCAAGTACGCGTGTGGGGTGTCCGTAAAAGAATAGGGAAGAAGGTACAAGAAGAATGTAAACCCTTAGGGGACACATTAAAAGCTTCCATTCTATTAATATTTTTAATTTATCTGATTTTGAACGTTTTTTTAGCAGATCGATTTTAAAAATTTTTCTTCTGTTTTTAACATTAACAATTGAATTCTGCAATTTTTCATGTGTATGACAAAAAATAATTCCATTTTCAATTTTTTTTGAATATGTCAATTTTGAAGATTTAAATTGAAAATTCATCAAATTTCATACATTTGCAATTTAAAAATTCTTTAATTTGTGCAGAATAAAAATGACAACGTTGACTTATTTTTTGGAAATTCTCATTATTCTTTACGTATGTGATCTTTCCTTATATAAAAAAGGTATGGTAATTCAGGCGCCCCGAATATTAAGTAAGTAAATTGCATTTAGTAGGACCGACTAGTATCACAGAATTTTCCCTAAAGCTACCCGGCATCAGCTGGAAAAGTTGTACAGGTCCTCGTCACAGTAAACCGCCCAACAGCGCCTAAATGCGACGAACAACGATTTAGAATGAAGGCGTTCAATTGCGTAACGCATTTTTTGCCACGTTCATAGGCCTTCCTTCTCTATGGTTAGGTTCAATATATGACATCCTATTATATCGTAACGCGGCTCTCATTTATTATTGTAAGAATAAAGTGCTATGAATTATAAGTGTCATACCTAACCAGCTGATGGATATCAACGCATTGAACAGATGACTACTGGTACTGATTAACCAGTGAATCTCACTGATTAAACCAGTGACGGAATTTCACTGAATAAACCATTGAAATCTCAATAATAATCAGTGATACGCTTCTGGCTGTTTAAAACAGTGGCGTTTGACTAGTTAATTTCCGCCGAAGTCAGTATAATGGGGGTATAGGAAAAAAAGAATTATGACATACAAATATTGTAGTCAAACAAGCTTCACTCGTTCTTTTGACAAGTGTATTTTATTATTTAGAATGCTACATAAGATCTTAAAGACTAAAATATATACTGAAACATTTTGTGAAATATTCATCAGTAAAATTTTTGTCCACATTCCAGTAAGTTTCCGTCATTTAGAAAGATGAGAATAGTTATCAGTACTCTATTCGTAAGTCTGGCGCTCTTCCCTAATTCTATTGGTAAATATAATATCTTTATTTTCAGTGCATTTATCATTGTTATTAAAATTTTTATATCAAAAATTTCTCCCGAATACATCTTTCTCTTATCCCCTTTCGCGTACTTCCGAATCCAAACCCTCACTCCTCCGCCCTGTACCACCTCGTCAATATTCTTTACCTCAACCCTTCTTCCCATATCTGTCACTCGCCCTCTCCTGTTTCTAATATCTCTTATCTCTTTAATCACATCTATTAATATTCTCTGTTGGTGTCAATGCTTCTGGGTCCACCTCTGTCCCTATAGTCATAGACCATGTCCAGCATCTCCCCTACTCTTCAACACACTAATGGATGTAAGTAAAATCTATAAAACTAAACCCCTATTTTTCGCCTCCTTATATACTCGCAACCCCTAATTCTGTATACACCTTCCTACCAAACGCTTCCCTCTTCCTCTTTAAATTACCACCCTTCTACACCATAATAAGCATAAGTAAGACCTATAACCCTTGCACCCTCAACTCTTATTTTTCCCTCCCTATCTATCACTAATCCCCTCCCTTCTCTTCTATTATACTTCCAACCCCTTATTCTGTATAAGTAAATCTATAAGCCTAACATTCTAATCCCTTATTTTTCACTCCCTATTCATCAATAATCCCCTCCTTATCTTCGATTATACTCCCAACCCCTACCTCTGTATACTCTTTCGCACGCTTAACACATAGCGAAAGACAATTTCGGAGAGGACAGTTCGGTAAAATCTTATTGCTTCTTATTACATAATTATTAAAGTGTTTTAATTTTTAAATGAGAAGTTGTGAAATCAAAACCAATAAAGCTGAATCCATAACAAAATGTATGATATTTAGTATTTCAACCAAGAAAGATTTTCGTTTTAAAACAAAAATAGTTCAATTGTACCCAAAAAGAAGAACTTTCAGGAAAATACTTAAATCCTCAACAAAGAAAAATCTTTGAGATAATAAAAAAATTGCAACTAAAATGTTGAACTTTCAGTTCAAAAAGACGCATTTTCAACGCGGAAGACTAATTTTCTATCATAAAAGACAAATTGTCAACAAAAGACATAAATATTGAAGCAAAGAATGGAATTTTAAATCTACAAAGAGGATCTTTCTACGAAACAGTTTAATTTTCAATTTATTAATTATACTTTCTACCTAAACTACTAAACTAATAAAAATTACGATCTTTCGACAAAATGCACATATTTTAAACAAAATAGTTGCATTTCCAATCAAGAAGGCATTTTTTACAAAAAAAATCAATTTTAAACGAAAGCCATACATTTCTAACTGAATAGTTTTATTTTGAACTAAAAAGATTATTTTCTACCAAAAAAATCTGCTGGCTAACGAACTTGATCTTTAGTTTAGTACACTAAAAGAGTGTACCAAAGACCAATCTAACAGAATGCTTTGTTTTAAGTTATCGTTGTCACGTAATGTGACTTTGAATAATTATATTTTGCTAAATCCGCGAGTGCAATGCGTTTTGAATCACGAAATGTCGAAATTCGATTCTGATAAATAAATATAAAATAAATAAAAAAATTTTCTACAAACTGCCACATTTTGGAAACTTAATTTAAAATTGATGATTTCTACTGTTAATTGCAAGAGAATTTCGCAGCGCAAATAGAAAGTCCTGTAGTGATATAAAATTCATAATGTTGACCTTCTAAATTAAAAAGTCAACAGATGTTGCAAACTTTGCAATACTTATGTCTCGAATTTAGAAAAATTAAGAAAGAAGAGTAATGTCCTCCTCAGACTCAGACAAAGCAAAAGCGCACTATATGAACCCCACAAGTTCTACATTTAACTACAAACAAATAGGAGAAAAATTAGAAAAACTACCTTCATCCCAGAATTCAAATTTTTGCATATTTTGCGAACGCCCTGGTCATTTTATTGAAAACGGTTTGCATAGTCAGCGTCTTAAAGAAAGCAGACAAAAACCAACCCGAGGCGCATTCAATAATTTCGGAAATTCCAATATTGCTTACAATCAGCGCCAAAACCATTATAACTATTATTATGGATATGATCAAAATACTTTGAGTACACAAGAACAATCGCAAAATGGTTATGGAGACTAATCTCGTGGTCGATATCGAGGAAGATTACGAGGTGGACACCGAAGACAATCACGAAACCAATGTCAAAATCCATCACAAAATTATTATCAAAATCAACCCCAAACTCAGTACCGATCTCAAGCCCAATACCAGTACCAAAGCCAAACCCAAACTCAGCATCAAAATCAACTCCAAAACCAATTCCAAAACCAATCACAAAATTATTATCAAAACCAAATATAAAACCAACCCCGAAACCAGTACCAAAGTCCAGCTCAAACCCAAAATCAGAACGAACCCCAAATTCAATATCAAATTAATCCGCAGAATCCATTCCAAATTATACCACCAAATAGTCCAAATAATCATCTAGGCATCAAAAATACTAGCCAGCCCCTTCAACAACAACAGAACGAAGCAACCTTCAATTTTTCTAAAAATCTACAAAATTCCTCACAAAATCAATTTATTACAAACGAAGCACCAAACACAATCCAACCAAATTTAAACTCCAACACTACTCGCCAAATGAGTGCGCAGGCGAGTGGTGAATCAATTATCAGACGCGCCACAGCCAATCTGAGCCCTTACTGCGAGCAAACATCCATTTAATCAGTCCAGTTCATTCGCCTACTGTACTTCTTAAAAGTACAGGTCTAAAAAATAATGAGTTGAAGTGCTTTTGGACACAGGAACGGAAATCAAAGTAATTAAATACAGCGGTCCAAGAGATTGGATAGAAAAGAATTCAGATATTATTTTTGAAGTAAAGGGAATAAAGTAAGGTATAGTTTTCACCTCAGGTCAAGTGAATCTAAAATGCAACGATCTAGTAGTTAGTTTTCAAATGGTATCAGATTCATTTCCAATTAAAAAAGCAGGGATTCTAGGGTTACGTCCCTTTACTTGATGCGGGTCCAGACCTTTACAATGGGAAGGCTCTAGTCTCCATAAAAAATAGTATAGCACTAACAACTGCGATTAATACCACCGAGTCTACTATAAAATTAATAACACCAATTAATAAGGTTATACCACTAGATCTATCTGAAGCACAAGCATATTGTGAAGACGAGATTAGAAAAATGGCGCATTAAACTTGATGATTACGAATATGAAATCAAATACAAACCAGGTAAACTCAATATTAATGATGATGCATTATCGCGAAATACCATTCGACAAGTAATTCAAATTTTGCCACTTGCCATCACAAGAAAATCTCGACCAACAACAGACGAGGAAACCCAGAAGCAACCAGGTAAACGTAATAAAACCACTCACCAGCATAACACACGACAACGACAAGAAGAATCCTCTTATAATCCAACGCTGAGGAAACTTCCTAGACAGGAAGTTCCTACAAAAAATAAACCAGGAAGAACACCAAAAAAAAAAGAGTTTGATCAACAACCGAAAGGAGCAGTCCCTTCAAAAAGAGGAAGAGGAAGACCAAGGAAACAACAAGAAGTCGAAGAATCAGCTACAGATCTTACTGATATGGAAGCAGAATTGGACACAACAGGCGCCACACCGCTTTACACAACAGAATACTAATTCACTAATAGAGATTGATATTTCAGACGGAATCAGGGGGAAAATTTCCACCAACTTCTGAGCAAATGCAAAATATCATTGAAAAATCTGAAGATCCAGTCCAACAAAGAAGAAGCAATTTAAATTCTGAATCTAAAAGCGAAAAAGATTGTCTACATAAAAATTCCTGCGAAGACGATAAGCATAAAGAAAAACTCCGCGAAGAGAAATTCCCCGAAGAAAAATTCCGCGAAGAAACTAGATTCGCACAAAAGCAGAAAAAAAGAAGACAAGATAACTGAAAAAGATTCAGACAGAGATGAGAGGGACACTGATCAAAAGAAGGGAAACATGGAAGGAAAGACAAACTTTCCTGATGAAACAGTGAACTTGAAATGCCGAAATTCTATGGATCTCGAAGAAGTTGAAAAGCCACCGGAGGAGAAAATATTGGCACAGCAAGCTCTTTCATCAAAACCTTTACCCGAATAAGAATACCCTAGCCACTATACACTCCACCAGCAGACAAGCGCAAGGCAATAATCACCGACTACCACGCTTCTGCAGCAGCGGGCCATAAAGGAGAAGCTTAAACATTTCGTCTTTTAATAGAATCCTACATGATCTAACATGGTCTAACATGGTCTAACATGATTTCTGATGTAAAAGAAGTCTTTAAAAAATGTCCTGAATGTCAGCGAAGAAAATCAATGAGCAATAAGCCTCGGGCTACAATGATCATAACGGATACACCTACATAACCGTTTGATAAAGTGTCAATAGACATTTACGGACCATTGCCAACTTACTGCAAAGGCAACAAATACATCCTTACACTTCAGGATAATTTTTCAAGATATTGTGTCTCAGCACCATTAGTAGACGTTACACCAAGAAGAGTAGTCAGAGCAATTGCTGTTCATCTCATTTGTAAGTTCGGTACACCACGTTTTTTCCTTTCAGATCAAGGTACAAATTTTACTAACGCAGTATTAGCAGAATTTGCTAAACTCTTAAAATTAAACAAATCTTTCTACAACTTACCACCCTCAATCAAACGGAGCATTTGAACGCAGTCATAATGTCCTAACAGACTACAGCAAATTGAACACCTCAGGAAAAATTGAAAACTCGGATAAAATTCTACCCATAGCAATGTTTTCTTACCACACGAGTGTACACGAAGCGACAAAATTCTCCTTGCACGAACTCTTATTTGGCAAACAGCACGCCTACCATGCGGTATGATCAGCAGATAAAACATCGCAACTTATATCGAATATACGGAAGAGCTATGCAAACAGCTTCTAGATAACAGGAAATGCAAATTTCAGCCATATAGTTCAATCAGAATTTAATCACAACAACGAAAAATGGAACTCTATTACTAAACTAATTCCAGAACTAGCTCAAAAAGCAGGCAAACAAAATACCAAAATAAATAACGATATCTGTGAAATTCAGTTAAATCAAGAATTTGCTTCTCATCTAGCGGCATTGAATAACCAGATATCAGAATTTGAATTCGATACCACAATGCTCCTAGATGCACCCTTTTCTTATGCTCTGCATAAAAAAAATTCAAAAAGCACATCCAAACCTAGAAATACCAGTTCGTCTCCAAATTTTAGCAATATACTACTAAGTAAAACTCTGACCTTTCAATTTGCTACAAAAACTACAAAATTATTCTTATTTTGAAATTTCCGCTTCTGAATCTCGAAACATACGATTTGTTTAAAAGCATTTCTCTTCCAGTTAAACAATTATCAACTACTTCAGATACAGAAACACATACTTATATTGTACCGGAATTTGAATATTCAGCAATTTAAAATGATTGATCCCTATATTTCAGTTTTAATTACCAAGATCTATCACTATGTAAAACATTACATAACAAATATATTTGTGAAAACGTACACCCTTCACATAAGATAGGAACATCCAACAAATGTGAAATCAATCTAATTACGACACTACATTTTTCAAACTTTAAAAACTGTGATATTAGGCTTAAACAACTTTAACACCCATATTGGCAAAAGTTACACACCAAAAATAGCTGGATATTTTCAGTACTAACAGAATAAGTGGCGCATATTACATGTACCGACGGAAAACCTATTTCAACAATATTACATATGGTAGGTATTTGAACAATGAAACCAGGTTGTGAAGAAAATAAAAAAACTATCACACTTACAGCAAGCGCCGTGGAAAATTCTAGAGATGATTTTAAATTTTCAGATGAAAAGTTTAAAGACATTACAGCATTAAACGTAACCGAAATATTTACGTATACTAAACAAGAAGAAGAAAATGTTGATTTTTCAGAAATAATTTCGGAGTTTAAATCGAAAACTGATATAAAGAATAACAGTCTTACTTTATATACAAATCTGAAAAATCAGGGTATACGCCTCCACGAGCTATTTGAAAAAGCCGAAGAAATAGGAAAAGTACGCGGGATGAAAAATGAGATCAACCGTATCGAAACAGGCATTACTTATACAGGAGCGTTTACATTTTTAGGCACTGCGTCATGTTTTTTAGTGCGTCGTTATGCGCTCGGTAGGATGTTCTGTTTATTTTGTTCCAGACAAACGTTGATGTTTCGTGCGAAAAATGTTAATAGAGATAAACAGCCTAAAATAAAAAGTGAGGAATCAATTGAAATCGAGGAAATTAAGTGTCCACATGAAAATAAAAATCTTACAGATATTGACCAAAACCAAAGAGCGATCAACTGAACTGAGGCGATAACAAAGCAAAGTTCTTCTGCTCAATCCCAACCAAAAATTCATCAAATTATAAACAACGAAAGTGAAGGATTTCAGTGGAAAACATCATATTTTAAATCTATTCTTTAAATATCTTTTCACTTTTTACCAAAAGACCATTACATACCAAATATTAGTATACCTACACATGCACAAGAGTATTGTGCTTTATGTATAATTATGTATATGTTTATAATAAAAACATCGCCTTTTAATGTGCAGAATAAATAATCAATCAAGTTGTAAATTTAGACTACACAACATTACATTACGCTCTACATACACTTCACGAAAGATTCAAGACTTATCCTACAATAACATCGCGGGAATCTTTAGAACACAAAAAGCCACTAGATCCTAAAAATTCCACCTTTGTATTATATAAAATCACGCGAAGATACAAATTGTAAAATATCACATACACACTCCTAACACATCCAAAAATTGACACCCATGGTATAGAATCATAAAATAATGTTTTTAAACGTTTTAACGTACAAAAAAATCGCTTTCTCTCTCTCTCTCTCTATTCGCGTTAAAATCACACGTTACATAGAAACATCTAATTTTTGATGATACAACGCGGGAGCTTTGACTTTCTCAACCCTGGGAGATGTCACGTAATGTGACTTTGAATAATTATATTTTGCTAAACCCTCTTGCGACTAGCGTGAAAACGGATGCTGCCGTCAGCAAATTGTCAAACAAGGAATATCATTTTGGACCATTGCACTGTCAAGGTATGCTTGACGATTGTCACCGCGGAGTAACGTCGGCAACGTTTGCGCCGACGTTTAGGCACCTTTCTCAAGGCAGTACCTTTTTACCTATCGGAAAGTGAAGATCATGATAAAAAGAGGGAGAGAGAAGATTAAATTCTGTATTTAATAAACATTGATTCAAGCGCAAAATACGAAGGTGTACAATCCCTTATATTTTCCTCACCAAATTGAGAACATAAAAATCGTGCTCACAGGCAGACATTTTTTAACGAAAAATGAAATAGTTGAATTTCCACTTTAAAAAAATGAATTAAAGTAAAACAAATGTCCTATAAAAAAGTTCAATTTTCTGCTTCATAGTGGAATTTCCTTCCTCATTGTTGAATTTCTAAGAGAAAAAAGATTAATTTTCTACACAAAACGGTTGAATTTTTATCCCAAAAATATGAAATTTCAACGGAGAAGTTTATATTCAGCGAATCAGTTAAAATTTTAATTCAAAAATTTTTTTTCTCAAAAACGGGAAGTTTCAAGAAATTAGTTTAATTTTAGCCAAGGAGATGAATTTTCTACTTAAATTGTGAATCTCCTACAAAAAGTGCATTTTTAGGAAAGTAATTAAACTTCCAACGAAAGAAATGGATTGTCAAACTAAAAAATGAATTGCCAATAAAAAATATAATAGTTGATATTTCAAAAAGGGAAGAATTTTATTTGAAATAAAATACATTACACTGATGGACAAAAATGAAGGGTCAAAAAAATTTTCCGAATTTTTAGTGATTTTTCAGAATGCTGTATCTCAGTGAAAAATGGTCGTATCAAGGTCTTGAGAAAGCAGTTTGAAGCTTTAAGTTTTTAGTTTGAGATCTTTGGCAAAAAAATGTCGGATCTACATGTTTCGCGCAATTTTAACAAGTAGTATGAAAAAAAAATCGCAAATGTTTTTCCTTTTTTCAAGTCAAGGAACTTGAATAATGATTTTCCAATTCAGCTTTTGTATTGACCGGATGTAACCTCCACGTGGTACGCTTTGGGTAACACTAATCCCGGCGGTAGTGAAAATCATTTTTTTTTAATTTTTGGAAGCCTTTAAAACAAAATTCAAATTTAAAAAAAAAAATTGGTTAACAAAAATTTGTTGTGGTAACTTTCAACGGTATTTGCGAAAAAATAGGGAAATAGCTCAAAAAATTTACTTTACATTTTAACCATGATTAGGACATGTTTAAGCGCAAAAGAAGTGACCCTTCAATTTTTTTTAAAGTTTGACTGTTTGCAACAAGGAAACGTTTGTTGATAAAAAATTTGTTATCCAAGATCGTGGCAGAATCTAGTAGAAAATTTATTTCAGTTTGCAGAACTACCCCTAAATTTTCTGTATGACCATTGGTTGCTGAGATATTGTAGATCAAAGACAAAAGGGTCCTTTTTGACAAAAGACGTCAAAACTAGAAACTCCTTCGTTGAAAGTTTAATTAGTTTCCCGAAAATACACTCTTTATAGAAGATTCATAATTTAAGTAGAAAATTCATCTTCTTGGTTGAAGATTAATCTAATTTATTAAAATTTCTCATTTTTGAGGGGAAACAATATTTTTTTAACTAAGAATTCAACCAATTTGCCGAAAATTAACTTCGTCGATGAAATTTCATATTTTTGGGATAAAGTTCAACCGCTTTATGTAGAAAATTTGTCTGTTTACATTCTCATCGGAGAAGGTATTAGATCTGTGTAAAATTTGAGCCGCGCCCCTAATTTTTGTTAAATTTCCACGTTTTGAGACTTTCTGATACCGAAAAACAGGTTTTTACGAATGTATCTGTATGTATATCTGTATGTATGTCTGTATGTGAACACGATGACTTTCAAAAAAAATAACCTATTAGATTGCCCTTTGGCACATTCGTTTAGTGTCCTAAACTAAAGGTCAAGTTCGTTAGCCAGCCACTTTGGATAAAAATTCAAAAAGTGGACACATTTTGAATATTTTTTAGACCACTTTTTTTCAAGATTTAAAAATTCTATGTACGGTTGTTCATAGTACTCAAAAACTCCAATAATTTATCTTAATGTCTTTTTTCTATAAATAGAAAATCATCAGAGTTAGGGCATTTTCAAAATAAATAAAAAAACTAAAATGAAGATTTTAAGCCAAACAACACATGATATGAAAAAAAGTCTGAAAAAGAAAAACTTTGCTTTTTAAAGGCCCTGCAGGATTATGATTACAGCTTTTTTAATTTCTAGGTCCACTTACTTTCTCTCTATCATATTCTTTACTCTCTCTAAAATATCTTGCTTTTCTCCCTCCCCTCTGTTTCCTGCCTCTATTTCTGTTTTTCCCTATACATTTACAGGCCTTTTCTCTGTCCTTTCCCTTCCCATCCTTATCTCCTCTTCTAACTTCTTCATTTGAACTTCTTTTTTCTTTCTCAATGACAATATCAAAACAGTATTTGGCTACCGCGCCAAATTTTGCCTTTATTCTACTTTTCCATCCACTACGAGAACCATCCTTGTCCCTCTCGAAGGCCCAAATTGCTGACCACAAACTCCTTTGATCCACTGCCAACCTAAACTCCCTTCCTCTATTCTACTATGTCCTACCTTACAATTATGCTAAAAATTAAACATTAGCTTCCTAATCCATCCCTCACAACCCTACTTACCTCCTAAGCTTCTACCCTTACACTCCACTAATTCCTTCCACGCGAATTCCGTAAAATCCTCTAACCACCTGTCAGCGAACATGTTCACACTACTGTCACCAGCATGTAAGTCGGGGTAAATTATTATATCAGTTTATATTCAACCAGTTTTAATTGTTTGGTTTTAATTGTATTCAGTCTTAAATTTTTTTAAAGAAGGATTGCGTTGGCGAATATACCGTCGACGTATCGCGTCAGCAGTGCCGAAGAAGAACTGGCATCCGATGAGTGTAGCAGTGTGAAAAAATGTTGCAGGTAGCTGACGGGAAATTGATCACTGGCCGTGCGAACGTCCTAGTTCCAAATTTCAGAAGAGTAGAGTGCGGCTACTCTCTGAGTTCTGAATTTTTAGAATTATTCTCCTCTACCATCAGACTGGCAGTCACCGGGAGTTAAATAGATTTTGATATAAATAGTGCGAATATTTTAATTTGAAATTCGAAATTTTTACATTTGTCTAGGTAATTTATTTTTGTAATAGCACTACCTTTGGGAATGCAGCCAGTGCGAAAGCACTGATCGCACCGCTATACGTTTTAGCTTTGGGCCATTATCACGGAATATTCCTTAACAGTAGACAGTATAGAAACAATAACGTATAATTTTCTTTCCTGATAGTTTTCGCTGTATGTATTATTAGTTGTAAAATCATCAAATAAATTAGAGAAATACAAAACTAGCCTAGATGCTTCTTTTGCTGGAATATTTATCTTTTGCTTACTAATTGGAAGAAGTTGAATTCATACGTCATATTTGAATCTTGCATGGTACATTAGAAATCGCTTTAAAATATGTTTTTCTAATTTCAAATAGGTTGTAAGGATTAAGGAAACTCACAAGCAACTATCATACTTTCTTTTTGCAGACTTATTTTGGAAATTTACCAGCACCAAGGTTCATCCTTCTGCCATTCAACTTAACATTCATTATTACGAAAGCTTAACATATACAGGTCGAAGATATAGTTTACGAGCAGGATTTCATAAGGTCGGAATGAATGAAGATCACAATTATATAATTGGTCTAGTCGTATTCAGCTATTTACTTCCACTTATCAATCCTAGATTTGAAAATCATGATAACTTTGGAAGAGTCAAAATTCGTATGAATGGCGACAATGCCAACAAGATTGTGCCAATATTAAAAAACGATTCCGTTAATAGACAGTTCCGCAAGAAAATCAGGCCCGAAAATATTTGTAACGCTGAAATCCGCGAGTAATTCAACTTTAGAGCAGATATAACTGAACTGAAACAACAATACTCACTACAGTCGTTCATTTTTAGAATCAAAACAACAAAGAAAACATTTTTATAAAATCTGTACGTGGGTGTAGTTTAATTTTAGAATCAAAATTATGTGTATTTGCATTTTCTGTTAATAATAAACTTATATTTTGAAAAATGTACTTCCAAGCCTGTCCTCTCTTTTCAACTCACAATGCATCCAATTTTGATAAACACTCGAAAAGAACCTGCTGCAAATTTTCATCGTCAGCGTCTTCATAAAAGATATCATGCCATTTCAAAGTACCGCGCATCAAATCTCAAGGTATTTCATATGGGGCTTCAAAAAAGCACCTAAGGTACTTTCTGGATAAAAACCTATTTTTCCCTCATGTTTAATTTTAATACTGATATTAATAGATACTAATAATATAACTAGGGGACCGTTCATAAACTACTTTACCACTTGGGGGGGGGGGGGTCATGCCGAAACCTACGATTAAAAACAGGGTTAGGGGGGGTAGTGTGGATGTAACGTTCCCAAATTTTATCTTGACGTTATGAGCCAAGATAGCGTTTTATTAGCACGTTCCCCGATGATAAACTTAAACGAAGTTATTGAATTTTGCGACAGATGGCCCTATAACGATACGGTATTTTTATCTCCGTTTCTCGACTGTGTTAATATTTCGTTGTCCCCGGTGAATGGATGATCCAAACCATCCAAACGAACAAGTCAATTCCGGCCGGCGAGAATCACTTTCTTATTTTCATTTATCTTGATTCATTATCGAACTACACGGTCATGTAGGCATATATTGTCAACTGACCTTGCCAGAAGCGCAAACTAACGCAGAATAAACGTAAAATCAATGTTCAGCAAATGGCTACGTTACTTAAGCGGG
>NC_046657.1:14761444-14768725 GCF_010883055.1 Belonocnema kinseyi | reverse complement strand
CGTTATCAACGAGGAGGGAGGGAGGGCCAAAATTGGTCCAAAAATGGTAACGTAGCTTATGAAGGGTCCCTAGGTACTATCCCAGCTTAAATTATTCCACGCAATTGATACGCGGCCCCTAAATAAATCTAATGGTAAGACATATTTTTAACGTTATATTCCATCCATCTCGGTTATTTCTCTTTGCGGGGAAAACAGATTTATGAAATGTAAATATCGCAATTAAATAAGCTTCACATATTCCTCTTCTAAATGCGTTTAATTAAGTTGAATGTTACAAGAGATCATAAATAACGCCTACACACATATTAAAAGATTTTGTAGAATATTCATTAGTACGATTCTTATCGACATTCCGGTGAGTTACCTATATTTAAAAAGATAGGGGCAGTTCTCGGTATTCTATTCTTAATTTTTGCGGTTTCCCTCATCCTTTTAGTAAATATGATGACTTAAACTAAAGTGTGATTCTCATTGTTATTAAAAAATTGTATGTGAAAAATTACTCCTGCACTCCCCTTTCTCTTATTACTTTCGGGACCACCATACTCCATAAACCTAATTCCGTATCTTCCTCTTTATTCCCCTTAATGATATTTTTTAACTCATTTCTTCTTTTTAGAACTTTACATTCCCCCCACCCTACACTCTACTACTCCTTACTCATTCAATCACCTCTGTTAATAGTCCCTGCTACCTTTAATGTATCCACACCTACCTCTCCTACTTACATTCCCGCCCTTCTTCATCCAAATGTTTATAGGTAAAACCTATGGCCTTTGCACCCTTACCCCTCCTTTCTTCCCTTCCTATCCATCCCTAAGCATCTTTCTTCTCCTGTAATATACTGCCAACCCTTAACTTTGTATAAGCCTTGCTCTTAAACGCTCCTCTTTTTACGCCCCACAACACATCATTCAGTAGTGAAGATTTTTTAATCACTATCTTTTTTGGAGATGTACTCACTTCTAAGCTGAATATATAATGAAAATATAATTTCTTTTAAGTATCAGTAATTATCCGCATCCTTTTTTTACAGAATTATTACTCCTTTTTTTGTAGAAGAGATCAATTTTATCCTACTCCCGTTTCAATGGATGTGCATACGTCCAAAGATCATCCTGAAAGTAATTTACAATTTAGTGGACATTACAAAGAAGCCTTCGTTGATGTCTCCATTCTTGGACCAATCGTAGATATAGAATTGTCTTCATTTGTGATTCCTGATATAGGAAGGATCAAAATTCAACGAGCCTCCTTAAAAAATGTACCAGTAAAGAATTCGGACCGTGTTACGCGTCTTTATCAAAAAAATAAAGTGGGCCGACTACTCCAATCATTGTTGACTTTTATATTATTGAATGTAAGAATTAAAGAGCCTTAAAATTGTAAAATTAATTTTTTTCAAGAAGTAACCTTAGCGTTACTAATTACTTTAAGGAAAGTAGCTTAGGCAATACTGATTATATGAGCCAAATAATGAAAGTTAAGAAACTAGTTAAGAAATTGAACTAGACCACTTTTTAAAAATTGCCCAGTGAATAAAATGTTATTTTCGTGAAAACCAATTTGAATTGCAACAAATTTAACACTCGCGTTTTTCTCTGAATGACGTAATTAGAAATTTATACGCCAAATGTTTATTTGTAACATTTATTGATATCGTAAAACTCTTACGAATTAATAAAAAATTATGAGTGAAGGTGGTAAAAGTGCAAAAAAATTCGAATGTACATTGTACACATTTCTACGATTTCAATCTGTTTACAAATATAAAATGAAATAACAATAAAAGTGTCCAAAAGTGAAGATCTCTTCGGAATTTAATATTTTTGGTACAAAAAGACTCTTCAAACCAATTTATTGCAATAAAAAAATGTAATAAATAGCTGCAGTTACATTGAAATTTTATTGTTTTATTAAATTCTTATCAGAGAAGGTATAAGATTTGTGTAAGATTTGACCGCCCACCCCCCAGTTTTTATCAAATGTCCACGTTTTGAGACCACCTGAATTTGAAAACCAGGTTTTTACGAATGTGTCTGCATGTCTGTATGTCTGTATGGCTGTATGTATGTATGTCTGTATGTATGGATGTCTGTCTGCATGCATGTCTGCCTGTGAACATGATAACTTTTGAAAAAATTAATCTATCAGATTGCCTTTTGGTACGCTCGTTTAGAATCCTAAACTAAAGGTCAAGTTCATTAGCCAACCATTTTAGATAAAAATTCAAAAAGTGGGCACATTTTGAATATTTTTTAGACCACTTTTTCAAAATTAAAAAATTCTCTAAGATTATTTATAGTATTCAAAAAGCGAACAATTTATTTAAATGACTTTTTTTTAAAAAAACAAAAATTACCAGAGTTATAGCGTTCACAAAATTCCAAAAAATACACGAAAATGAACATTTTGTGCCAAATAACGCGCGATATGAAAAAAGTCAAGAGAAGAGAAATTTTGCTTTTTGAATGCCCTAAGAGATTATCATAACAACTTTTTGAATTTTCCTGTAAAATCGAAAAATTATAATTTTGACAGCATACAAAATAATAAAAAATGCCAAAATTGCATTTTTCGGCCAAACTGTGCGAAATACGGTAAAAGATAAGTACACAAAAATTGTGCATTTAAAAAAGATCTACAAATTTGTTATTAACCACTTTTTGATAGGATGCGTATTTTTGGCTTTAATCATGAAAAACGTCATTAACAGTAAAAAAAATGTTTTTACATTCCCTTCAAAGAAGGTATTAGATTTCTACAAAATTTGACCCTCCTAGTCTTTGTCAAAAGGTCCGCGTTTTGAGACCCGCTAAATCCGAAATACAGGTTTTTACGAACGTATCTATCTCTATGTCTATCAGTCTGTCGTTATGTCTGTCTTCATGTCTGCCTATCTGTGAGCACGATAGCGTTTGAAAAAATGAATCCTTTTAGTGTCCTAAGCTAAATGCCAAGTTCATTAGTCAGAAATTTTTGATAAAAATACTTTTTAAAAGAATGCGCATTTTTAAAAGAATTTTAAAAGAATTTTTCGAAGAATTTAAAAGAATTTTAAAAGAACGCGCAAACGGGACAATTAATTTTCGTCTGTTTTAGTACCAATGCAAGTTACGAATTATAATAATATACATTTATGGGAAGGATATAAAATTTCAGGGGTAAAGTCGAGTGCGAAGCACGAAATTCGTGATGAGAATGGGTTCGTTAAAGCCGAAGAAGCTTTAACAAAAGAGAATTCACAATCACCAAATTACTGTTGCCGATGCTTTCACTTTTAGTTTTTAAAAGTCTGTGCAGAAAGATCAAGCGTGTAGCGCGAAGTAAGTAAAAAATCAAGTGCGAGAACCAACAGTCGCACGCCCTAGGCGCGCTCAAACTTACGAGTATTATATCATATTATATTATTATATTGTGACATATTTCATTTGTTTATAAACTAGCTATTATTATTATGTCTATTTTCCAATTATCATAATTAAAAAATATTCAGTTAGAAAAAAATTAGTTACCTAGAGACAAAGAACCGAATGGAAAATTTAAGTTGGCAAACGATTCACCACGTTTTCAAATTTAGCGTTTTATTTATTTGTTAACCATCTAGTTCACAAATATGCGTTTGCTATTAAAATATGTTATTAAAAGTTTGTATGGTATGTAATTAGGAATTTCGCCATAAAAACAGAAAATTTAAATTATGAGATCCAAAATGTTGGTCACTTTCACCAAAAAAGGAAGAGAGGGAGGGGCTGTAAATGAGGCAGTGAAGATAGGAGGAGATTTTTGTAAATAAGATCAAAGGATAAAGTGAAAAATAGAAAAGGCGAGTTTCTAAGTGACTAGATGGAAGTTAAATGATGGACCGCCCGTGGCGAATTGTATCGTAGCATGGGGGCGAAGAGGGAGAATGCACGTATGTGAGTAAGGTGGGGGTATCTGTATCTAAGGCAACGTTAGAAAGAGGGTTCGTTAGCGGAGAGTTGACCTGAAGGAGGGAGGAAATAGAGAAATATCAGGAGCAGTTATGAAAGATACGCTTTGTAGGGAGCTTTTAGTGGAAGAGATATGGGAGGATATGAAAAAGAATGTGAAAAGATGTGTATAAAATAAGGTACGTAGAGATAATGAGAAAGGAATGGTAAAGACTTGGTGGAATAGGGAATCTAAAAAAATGAAAATAAATGTGAAAAGGAAGTACAACAAGTGGAAAGAGGGAAGTGCAAAAAGGGAGAAGTACGTAGAAAAGAGGAAGGAGTTTAGTTTAATGTGTAAGAAGAAAGAGCAGGAAAAAGAAACATCTGGAAGAAAAATTAATAAGTGTTAAGAATAAAGAAGTCGTGTGTAAGATAATAGACGATTTGAGGAAAGGTAGCATGGGGAGAAGTGAGAAGCTAGGGATTGAGGAATAAAAGGAATTTTTTAAACCATCATTTCAGGGTTCGAATTCACGGAAGATAGATTAGGGGAATAGAATAACGGATGAGGTACATGAAGAGGAGGTTAAGGACGGGTACATAGAGAATCAGATAGGGAACTGAAGAAGGTCTAAGGCTGGACAATGCAGAGATCTATGGGTGGCTGTTTATCACACAAGAGGTAAGGGAGAGGCTGAAGAGTGTAGTGAAGAAGGTATGAAGAGGGAGAAATTCCCAAGATTCCCACTGTATGAAAAAGGGGATACGGATATGCATGCAAATTATAGATGGATTTCGCTAATAAATATGGTATAAAAAGTATACACGATGGTGTTGGCGGATAAGCTACAGGATGATGCCGAGGGAAAAGAAATATTTCCGAAGCCGCAGATAGGCTTTAGGGAGGGAAGGAGCACTATAGACAATATTCACGTCTTGTAACACATGCTGTATAGAGGATTAGCGAAGAAGGGCGTTAGGGTAGAAAGGGTTAGCATATGGCCACTTGCGTATGCAGATGACATATTACTTGATAGAAAAGAGCGACGAGGCCTTAGAGGAGATGATGAAACGTTTAAGAAGATACCTGGATAGGACTAGGTTAGAGATGAATGCGAAAAAGTCCAATGTTATGGTATTCAGGAAAGGAAGCTCGCTCTAATAGCCTTGCTTCTTTGCTTTGCCTCGCACGCATGACTTTCCCTTCGTAGCCAATACCTAACACTTATGTTTTATTGACAATATTTACATCTTCCTTATATCTGCTTCCTCTCCTATTTTATATTTTTGCTTCTCCATTCCTCTTCCTCCTTTCTCTTCTCCTTCTCTATCTTACCTAACATCCCCTTCACCCATGCTGCCCTTTTTCCCTTTTTTCATACATCAATACCTCCATGCTTATCCCAATCCTTTCCACCTTTTGATATTCCTCCAAGAGTTGTTCCACTTTTGCATTTCCTTTCGCGAAAAATTCACACATCCTCTTCTCTATTGACAACCAAACCTATTAAAATCCTACATGCACCTATATATCATCCTCGTTATAAGCTCCTCACTTCCTTTCTCTCCTTTTTAACACAAATATTGTGCTCTTTTCCTTAGCATAATCTCCGCATAGTTCCTGTTAAACTTTGCCTCCTTTACTATCTCCTACCATGCTGCCTTCTGTCTCTTCATACATTTTTTCTCAACCACCACATAAACCTTCCCTCCTTTCTCGTGCATCCTTCTCACTTCATCCATCTGTAGTCCATTCGTTCTAAAATACCTTTCCTTTTTAAGCAGCATCTTCCCACACCGTATCCTATTGTCGTTTTCCCACCAAAACTTTCTCACACCACCTAGCCCTGCAGCCTCAGACCTTCTTTACTTCCCTATTTATTTCTCTATCTCCTTGTTATTCAGCTCCTCTTTACCTACTTTGCCCGTGCTTCCAATCTCCTTATCTCTCTTCCGTGAATACGAGCCTTGAGGCGATTGTTTCAAAGATTCCCTGCATTCCTCACTCCCTATTTTCTCACTAATTTCCACCCTACGTTTTCTCAACATATCTTTTAACTTCCACACGACTTCTTCATTCTTAATACTCCTTAACTTCTCTTCTACATATTTTTCCTTTTCTTGCTCGTTCTTCTTACACATCAACTTAAGCTCCTCCCTTTTTGCAGTTCCTACCTTCCACTTTTTGTACTTCCTCTAAACCTTTATTTTCATTTTTTTACATTCCCTATCCAGCCACGGCTTCTCCATTCCTTTCTTCTTCCTTCTAAATAACTTGTTTTACACATACTATTTCACTTCATCTTTCAGATCCTCCTATATCTCTTCCACCAGGACCCTCTTAAAAATCGTACCTTCCCTAACTGCTACTGATACATTTTCATCGCCTGCCTTGCCTAGACCACGCTCTTCCCTATCGATACTTCTTTCCTACCTAGGCTTCCGCCACCCACCCTTTTATCCAAAATCTTAATCACTGATTGCCTGATTCTACCCTCCCTTCCATAAATTTTCAATCAAATACTTAAATGTTCAACTAAAAAAAATTAAGTTTCAACCAGAAACGATATAGTTCATCTTTCAGTTAATATTTCTAATTTGTAAGCAAAAAAAGTTTATATTTTATCAAACAGTTAAATTTTTGTACCAAAGAAAACAAAATTGAAGTACAATTATTAATCTCCAAGTAAAGAAATATTCTTTTTCAACAAAGTAGCTTAACATTCGACGACATAGTTGAATTTTCTACCAGACTATTAAACTTTTCAACAAACTATTACATTTTTAGAAGAAAAATACTTTAATTAATTTTTAAGTAGACAGTTATATTTGTTACCGTAAATGATGAAATTTCTGCGAATAGAGATAGAGTTGGAAACCAAAAACGAGAAAAAAAAGTTCAAAGTTTTGAATATATTATTACAGTGAAACCCTTTAATAGCCATCCTTTCTGTAGCCCTTCCTAGAATCGACGCCGCGCCGTAGGTAGGTGTAACAGGAGCTGAGCGGGGTTCGCGGGGTCTGCGGTTGTCACTGAAGTGAGCACTCAGGCGTGAACCAACAATGCGGATCAGGCTAATATGAGTTACTTTTCACCTGCCGTCAGCCCCAAAATTCGCTCTATGGAAGCATTTCACTATATTAATTTATTTATTATTTATTCAATCATTTTCTAATTAGGTTATATTGGGCGGGGGTTCAAAAAAGCTCCAAAGGTCATTTCTGGACGAACTCATATTTTTTATTTATTTATTCTTATTTTCTTAATTTATCATTATTACATTTATTATCAATACTAATATTACCAGGTACTAATAATATTACTGGGTACTGATCATATTTTCAGGTAAATTACATTTAA
>NC_046657.1:14742222-14761434 GCF_010883055.1 Belonocnema kinseyi | reverse complement strand
CCCACCAACAGAAAATATTTTACGTAATTTATGCACGGCCACTAAATGAGCTTGATGCTAAAATATATTATTAACGTAATACTATCCATATCGATTATTTCTCCTTGTGAAAAGACAGATTTATGAAATACAAATATCTCAGTCAAATAAGCGTCACGCATTCGTCTTACAAATGTGTTTAATCAACTTGAATGTCACATGTGATCATAAATACTGCATATAAGTATATTGAAACATTAGTTAGAATATTTATTAGTACCATTCTTTTAGACATTCTCATAAGTTTCCTTTATTTAGAAAGATGAGAACTGTTGTCGGAATTCTATTGTTAATTTTTGTGGTTTTCCCTAATTCCAATGGTAAATATGATATCTTCATTTTTAGTGCACTGATCATTTGTATTAAAATCTGTATATCAAAAAATCCTCCTGCATTGCCCTTTCTGTTATCCATCTCGCGACCACCATAATCTCTAAACCTAACCACTTCTAATTTCCCCTCTGCCTCCTCAAAAATATTCTCCACCTCAGCCTTTCTGCACAGACCCCCTGCGTGAAAAAAGTTTGCATGGCTCAAGCATGGCAAGACACTTGGAAATATCTGGCTGAAGCATGGTTTACGGCTGAATGGCAGCATGGCGCAAGCCTTGATCCTGTCCGTTTCCCATGCTTAGGACACGCTAACCACAAATGAATATTCTTAAGAACGTGTAAGTGTCAGAGAAAATGAGCTTGCATTAAAAAAGAAAATCTTAGATTTGCCAAAAGCCGACACGTCTCTAAATGGTAAGTTTATTACCCGGGTGCACTGGGTCGCACACCAAGTAGTTTAGCACGTATTCTACAAGAACTTAGAAAAAATTTTAATTGTGCCAATTGCCAAAATAACTACCATTAGTGAGTCGACGATCTACGAGAAGTTCTTACAAATTTAAATTTTGTGAATGATGAAAACAATTCCAAATGGTGAGCCGACGATCCGGGTGCACCAGTTCGCACCCCAGGTATCTTAGCACATATTCTGCGAGAACTTTTTCAACATTTAGATTGTTCCAACAGCAAAAATTACTCAAACTAGTGACTCAACTATACGGGTGCACCAGGTCGAGCACAAGGTAGTTTAATACTATTTTACGAGAAGTTTTTACAAATTTAAATTTTGTGAACGATGAAAACAATTCCAAATGATGAGTCGACGACCCGGGTGCACCAGGTCGCACCCCAGGTATCTTAGCACGCATTCTACGAGAACTTTTTCAAAATTTAGATTGTTTCAGTAGCGAAAATAACTAAAAATTGTGAGTTAACGATCCGGGTGCACCAGGTCGAGCACAAGGTAGTTTAATACTATTTTACGAGAAGTTTTTACAAATTTAAATTTTGTAAACGATGAAAACAATTCCAAATGGTGAGTCGACGACCCGGGTGCACCAGGTCGCGCCCCAGGTCGCGCCCCAGGTATTTTAGTGCGTATTTTACGAGAACTTTTTCAAAATTTAGATTGTTTTAACAGCCAAAATAACTAAAAATTGTGAGTCGACGATCCGGCTGCACTAGATCGAGCACCATGTAGTTTAATATGTATTCGACGAGAACATTTTCAAAATTTATACTTTTTGAATAATAAAAACAGTTCTAAATGGTGAGTCGAAGACCTGGGTGCACCAGGTCGTGCCCCAGTATCTTAGAACGTATTCTACGAAAAATTTGTCTATATTTAGATTGTTTTAACAGCCAAAATCACTAAAAATGTTGAGTCAATGATCCGGTTACACCAGGTCGGACACACGGTAGTTTAATACTATTCTACGAAAACATTTGACAAATTTAAAGTTTGTAAATAATGAAAAAAAATTGAAATGGTTAGTCGACGATCCGGGTGCACCAGGTCACGCCCCAGGTCGACTCTAATTTTCAGTAATTTTGGCTGTTGGAATAATCTAACTTTTGAAAAATGTCTCATAGAATACATGCTAAACTCCCTGAGGTGCGCCCTGGTTCACCCAGGTCGCCGACTCACCATTTGGAATTGTTTTAATTATTCACAAAATTTAAATTTTTAAAAAGTTCTCGCAGAATACGTATTATACTAACTGGTGCTCGATCTGGTGCACCCAGATCTTCGACTTACAATTTTTAGTAATTTTAACTGTTGAAACAATCTAAATTTTGAAACAGTTCTGGTAGCATACGTACTAAGATACCTGGGGCGCAACCCGGTGCATCCGGGTCGTCGATACACAATTTTTGGTAATTTTGGCTGTTGAAACAATCTCAATTTTGAAAAATTTCTCGTAGAATACGTGATAAGATACCTGAGGCGCGACCTGGTGTACCCGAGTCATCGACTGACCATTTGGAATTGTTTTTCACAAAATTTAAATTTTTAAAAAGTTCTCGTCGAACCGGTACACCCGGGTAGCGAACTTACCATTTAGAGACGTGTCGGCTATTGGCAAACCTAATATTTTTATTCTTAACTCAGGCTAATTTTCTCTGACACTTGCATCTTCTTAAAAATATTCATGTGTGTTTAACGTGTCCTAAGCATGGGAAACGGATAGGATCGAGGCTTGCGCCATACTGCCATTCAGCCGTAAACAATGCTTCAGCCAGATATTTCCAAGTGTCTTGCCAAGCTTGAGCCATGCAAACTTTTTTCACGCGGTCCGTCACTTCACCAATCTCTGCTCTCTACTAACCCTTATTTCTTTAATCACCTCTTCGAATATTCTCTGCTCCCCTAAATGCGTGTACACCTCCCTCCCCTACTTCTGTCGCAACTCTTCCCCACCTAAATGTTTATAGATCAAACCTATAACGCTGGCATCCTAACCCCTCCTTTGTTCACTTCCTATTCATCCCTGATCCCGTTTATCTTCTTTTAATATACACCTAACCCTTAACTCTGTATAATCCTTTCTCTCAAACGCTTTCCTCCTTCCTTCTTATTACGTCCCTCACTACATTAGTCAGTGGTGAAGATCTTTTAATTAATGTTATTTTTGGAAATGTACTCACTTTTAACCTCGTTAAGCAATGAAAATATTTTCGTTTTTTTACAGAGTCATTCTTTTTTTTTCGTAGAAGCCATAAAGTTTATCCTGCCCCCGTTTCAATTGAACTGCATATGTCCCAAGATAATTGTGAACGTAATTTTCAATTCAGTGGGCTTTACAGAGCAGCAATCAAGGATGACTACATCCTTGGGCCCATCATGAATAATAGGTTGTTTCCATTTGTGATTCCTGATATAGGAAAGATCAAGATTCAACTAGGTACATTTAAAAATGTACCAATAACGAAATTGGATCGTGCAAGGCGTCTTTATTACAAGAAATACACTGGGTCTACTATTCCAATCATTGTTAGCTTTTAACTCATTACATGTAAGAGAAAGGAAGAGCGTTAAACGTGGAGAGAGCTACTTTTTTCAAAAAGTAGCCTCAGTGTTACGAGTTACTTAAAAAAAGTAGCTTAGGCAATATTGATTATATTAACCAAATAATTTAAGTTAAGGACCGAGTTCAGACATTTTGTATTTCAAAAAATATATCAATTAACTTATTAGAAATTAATCTGCTAAATTTTCTATATGTGAAATTTATTAATATTCTAAGACCTTCACATATCAAGAAAATATTATAAGTCAAGGTAGTTAGCATGGAATAAAGTTCTAATGTAGACTGTACACATCTGTACGATTTTCATTTGTCTACAAATATAAAATAAAATCACAATAAAAGTATCCAAAAATTAAGGTCTCTTCGGAATTTTATATTCTTTATACAAATAGACTGTTCAAACCAGTTTATTTAAATTACAAAATCTAATAAAAAGTTGCGTTCATATTCATTTTAATTTAAACTGCTTATTTCTAGATTTACTTAAATTACTTTATGCAAAAATGTTACACAAATTTATTTTTGCTGTTTTCATCACATTTTCACAATATATTTACGGTAATTGCATATAATTAAACAATAATAGTGAAAGTGTAAATTGGTTTTACTAGTACGTCAGTTGTACTTTCTTTGCCAATTGTTAAGTATATAATTAATAGTCAAATTTTACATTTACGCATTGCGGGAGAATCCCAATAATGCAGTCAAAAGTCCAAATCAAATTAAAATTGGACTTTAAACATGCTCGTGCAAAGTAATGTCCATCATTAGACACTGCTTTCTCTTATCTTGTTGGCAACATATAGTATAAATACCACATCGGGAAAACAACTGGTCTTTGGAAGCTATCCACTAATCCTTCCACTTTCGAAAGCACTCCCTAAAGTCACATTCCGCAATGGATAAGAACTGCTTCGTCGCAATCAGTCTTATTTACTCTTGAACTTAAAATAGTTTTCCTTTTAGAAAATATTTAAATTTAGGAAGCTCATGACCTCATGGCCTAAATTTCAAAATTAAACTAAAATTTTTTGCTTAGTTAATCACGCCATTTGTGTGACATGCATGGGGCGCCTTGTGTTACTGATTGGATTTCGTATTAGGTATTCGCCGAACAACTCAGAAGTAATAAATCGTTGCTCGAGTGACTACTGCTCATAATTTTGACCACTTGTATGTGCCCGACTTGGAAGTTAATTTTGCTGTTTTTTTTGTTTTTGTTTTTTTTTTAGTTTTTTTAAAAGGAACCGAATGGGAACCCAATGGGGTCTTTACGGTTATATTGAATTCTCACACTTTTTTTATGCAGTAAATACATTTTATTTGGTATCATTCAGCACAAAAGCTTTCTTTTGCTTTTGAATAAATGTTGACATGAATTTAATATCATTATATAAATATAAATCACATAGATGTAATAGATTTAATCTTTTTTTGTAATAATATTATTACTCAGATGCGCTTAATCTCTTTCGAGCGACACTCATTTTTCTGACGAAATTGTGACATTTTTCCTAACGCTTATCCGAAATTGTTATGTTGGCACAAATGCAAAATTCATATGTTTTACCGAAGACAGTGCTGCCAATGGTGGCGACTTCTGCTATTGCGCTTGGGTTTGGACCGCGCACCGGTTGACCGCAGTTAGCGCGCAATTCGAAATCGGTATTAAAAACAATTCTTGAAATTCAAATAAATAATTATTAAAAAATGCACAATAGAGTCTGTAAATTGTACAAATATTGATTTCAGAAAAGAACATTTACATCCACATGCACTTCAGTTAGGTAGTTCAGGATGAAAATTAGCCGTAATAAAAAACTCATTAACATTCCAATGACTCCTGGTTAATTCGTGATAATAGAATGAAAATTTAATTTTAATTTTGATTTTTTTTAACTAAAGAAAGATTGCGTTCCAAATTTGTCGCCCAGGGCACTGCCCATGTAGCCGCTGTGGAAACTCCACGCCTGGTGGTACTTAAGTTAAAGAGTTGTTTAGGCGATTTTAAGGTGGTGATGCTACCATGAAAAAAGTGATCCTCGTTCTAGCAGGCCCACAACCGCCAAAGTACCTCGAAATGTGGAATAAAAGCCATTGTTTTTTAAATATAAATCTTGGTTTAACATTGAAAGAGATAGAGGAAGTCCTCGGGATACAAATAATTGTTGTTTCGGAAATTGAGAGCTATGAATTGAGGATGAGCCGCGTCGCTGCATAATTTGTTTCACGGTTACAGAAGAAAACCCAACATAATTATTGAGCGAAATTTTCCCAAGACAATTCGGAATAAAACAGAAACAACCTGAAAATGTTCAAAAAGGTGATTACTGGGGATGAGTAACGAGCTTATGGCTATCAGCAACTATGATCCTAAAACAAAGGCCCAATCTTCGTAGTGGAACTCATCTGGATCATCGAGAAAGAAGAAAGTACACCGGAGACTGAACAAAATCAAGACCATAGTCACTGTTTACTTCGACCAGGAAGGCGTTGTACACCGATTATTCATCGCAGCTTATTCACCAGTTTCCAGTGAAACATGGCGTTATACAACTGCAGCAGTCCCCATAAGTCCTGCCCTGGCTCCCTTTAATTTTTGACTGCCTTACAAATTGAAGTACATCAAACTCTCGTTTTCAGTCCCTTCATTCTCGGCTTTTCTATAACTGCCGGCCCATGCAGTTTCCCAGGGGAGCAGTGCGAGAGCGGTTGCGCCTGTCGTTTTAGGAAGGAACGCAATAGGCGAGTACTTACTCAATTATATTGCGCAATATCACGCATCCCCATTTGGAATGTTCAGACAACCCTGACTGTTTCCGCTTGCCCCCCCCCCCCCCCCGAGCTTAGTCCAAAGCTATTTGAAGGCTATCCCCGACACTGAACTGAAAACGAGAGATGGATCTATCCAATGCAAGGAAAACTATTAAAAGATGTAGAGGAAGTAAAATATGATGCGACGAAGTAGCAAAGAGTGCTATTAAAAGTAGAAGGATCGCTTAAAGAAGGATATGGCTTCCAAAGGGGAGCACCCTGAAGGACATATCATCGCCATTGATCAGAATTAACACTTAAGTCGTAGAAAATCACTAGGTTGGCTACTTTTCAGACAAACTTCGCATATTAGATTTACATTTTTATCCTAATTATAGTTACACGCATTAGCAATTAAATATATATTCTTTAGGATAGAATTTGTTAGTATGTTATATCATAAGAGCCGAAACAAAAAGATTTGGTTTATAAAAGATTCTGGCAGTAATCGAACACAGGTCTCTAGAGTGGCAGAAAGATGATTTATCACTGTGATAAACTGAATTATGGGAACAGGAATTTCATAATCCATATGAATTAAATGCCAGGAGAACCATTATTTGTAATTAATATCTCCATTAAATATTCATAGCTATGATTTCGATTCTCTAAAACTAACATATTTTACGTACTTAACTGCAATATAACGAATGTGGCCATAAAAAGCATTAATATTTTGTCAGTTTAGTCGAAGTTTCTACATTTTTTCTCTAAAATTGTACATTTTCAAAATTGAATTCTTCTGAAGGTAGCTGACGAACCAGTAAACCGGAAGAACCAAAAAATGACATTTAATTTATTTTTTTACTGGGTATTTTACAAATTTTAATTAATTTATATATTTTTTATATATGGCCGTAAGACTTTCGTGTAAAATACTTAACGGCGGATATTACCTCCAACTAAAGCAACATTTCTTATTTAATAACAATGCTTAAACTTGTTGTACCCAACTTTTCAATGATAGCAATTCTTTAAGGGGCTAGTACACAAATAAAGACCCTTTTTCAACAATTATTTTTTGGTAGAAGACTTTATTACATAAAAGTGGGTTTCTCAGCATATTATAGTACATATTGTTAAATGTAAAAAAAATTGCAAAAATTTTTTTTATGACTTCCCGCGGAGATACCCTAGTCCGAAAAAAATCGATTTTCATTCGGCGGCCACGATAACTCCACTTTGGATTACCTGAAACACAAAATCCAACAAGATTCTTAAAAAGTACATGCGTGGGTATCGGATGAACCTCAATTATTTAAAAATATTAAGAAATGAATTAATGGTAGAAGTTTTTGTGTTTTTGACCGTTTTTTGCAACTTAAATTGTTTAAGAAAGTTGTCAAATTTTAATAAAAAATTATGATCGAAGGTCATACGATAGCGATACACCTTATCGAAATTTCATCCAAGTTTGAGACAAGTCGGCCCAGTAGATCGGACGGAATCGTTGCCGCCAACTTAAAAAACACTGTTTCGAGAAAAACGCGTTCAAAATGTAACCCTTTGAAGCACAGCGTATCATATATGATACACAGAATAAATGTAATTATGGGCAGTTTATGGGGACTAGAAAAATGAAATTGGGTAATCTTGGGTTTTCGGGGACGCTGAACACGAATCCGACGTCAAAATTGCAAAATTCAAAATGGTGAATCCAATATGGCGGACGAAGTATATGAAAACTGATCCGATTTGCTACATGTTTACAACTCGGGGGTTTTCAGGGTCGCTGAAAACAAATTGAACCTCAGAATTGAAAAATCTCGCGGCACCAGATCGAGTTTACGGAGGCCGACCTTACATTGAAAGTTGGTTCATGCACACCGTGCGTTACGAGCGCTTTGGGGGGCCTCGCGGCGTATTTCGTTTTACAGCCACTTTCAGCACGCTTTGAGACAAATTTTGGATTCTTTCCTATTTTTAGATGTATATAGTGACCAAAAATCAGAAAAAAAATTTTAGATTTTTTAAAAATTATTTGGGTACTAGCCCCTTAAGACTTTCAGATTTATTCGAAATGGAAATAAATCAATGCAATAACTAACTAAAAATAATGTTTGTAGCGTTTCAGAAAGGAAAAAAATTGTTCAAAATGTTATAAGCAAATAAATGAACTAAAGTCACTTATTCTTGATTCGCAGTGATGGTCTATCTGAAATCCACAGCTTTTATATAAAATATAATATATGTTCATGTGCAATTACTATTAATTAAGAATACCTGCTGTTTGTTAATTATGTAAATAATTTTTTCAAACAAATACACATTTCGGCCATTATATTATAAATAGGCACATTTTTTTGCAAAATTTACTATAAATGTCTTGCCGAAGATTGCATGCTATTTGACAGTTATAAATATTACCGCAAGGCATCCCTGGCAAGACATTTTTAGTTGATTCAGCAAAACAAACATGGCCGCTTTGGAGGAATGGTAACAATATACACTTTTTCATTAAAAAATTATTTAAAAAAATTAAATGTGGCAGTCTTCAATCTTTGGGAAGACATTTATAGATAGTAATTGGATTAAATTATGACCTGTTTTAATTAATTAGAAGTTACCTGCTATACGGCTTAGAGATTCTAGAATACAAAGATAACAGCCTTACGTTTATGTTTGAAATTTTTCATAGCAGTTAAATACCAAATCTAATCGAACTTCTCTTAAGAAAAGAAGTTTATTATTGTAAGTCTTGATAAATATGCCAAATTTCTTTCAGAGAAAATGATCTTACTAATATTAATGGTACAAAAGTTTTTGTTTGCAAATTTTATTATCTGTTATACTCCAAACTCTATAAACTATGAACTCCATCTAGGGCCTGTCACTTCCAGTAAACAAGTCCCCCCATATGTCACGATTTGTCACGCTTGGCAAGAACAAACCCCCCCTTCCCCCTCGGTGCATGACATCATAAGTGAACGCTTCCTAAAGAGAAAATAGAAAAATGAAAGAATCTTTAATTCGAAGATAACAGAGCTGTTACTAGATTAATATGTTACTAACAGATTATTATTATTATTGTTTTTATTAGAAAATTTGTACATGTCACTTCAGAAATTCTTACGCTGAATATTTAAAAAATTAAAGTGAGACTTTATCCAGGTCATATATATAATTTAAAAAATATGGTAGCTCAACCCGCTCGACGTTAACTGGTGTGAAAATGCACCAACAAAATTTTCAAGTTGCTGGCATTTTCCGCTTCCACTTTTCCAAGATATACCTCCACTGCGTCAAATATGCGGTACCTCTCTAGCAACTATTGTCGTTGAGTCCGCGTCCATTTGTGGCTTGGCTGCCGAAATAGGAAACACTAAACTTCGAGTAAGTGCATATTTGCACAGGTATTCCCTGTGTGTATGCAGCATCGTTGCCGACTCCGAAATACAAAAGTAATGAATTTTGCTATTAGGCACTTGGATTTCTATTAAAAGTAAGTAAATTTAATCTTTCTTACAATAATTATAGATTTTAATATACTTATTAGAATAAATTGCAAAGAAAACATTTTTTCGCATTCGATATCCAACGTAAATAAATTTGATTTTGCTCAAATTTGTGTACATATTCTTCATTCATTTCTAATAACAATCAATTTACAATAATTATGCAATATTTTATGTTTTAGAATGAGTGCCCGGGCTTATAATCTCTGAAGTGCGAAAGATCTGACAGTATCTCTATCGGATTCGGAAGAGGAGCCTTTTTCCGAGGACAGTGACGATGGGAGTTGATTTGTAGTATCTGATAACCAAGGTACCTATTTTGTCGTAACTAATTCAGTTCTCTCAATTTCAATTATGACAGAGCTAACAAAATTTTTCTTTATGGAATTGATTGCTCTCCAAATTCTGTATAAAATAAGCCTAGTATGAAGCCAGTTTGTCAAGTTTGCAAGTAGTTATTGCAAAAATAATAAAAATTTCAATTTTTATGACATGTACAAGAACTTTCGAAGTAATCGACATTTTTAAATATTCTTGGGCTCATTTTTGCAATATTTTTTTTTGCAATATTTTTGTGGTAAGAAAAATATTTTTGTGAAATATAGGAAACATATAATCACAAAGTGATTATATGTGTAGCCCGAACTGCATGTGTAGAATGTGTGACGACCATCGTGCACCTGTATGCATTAAATGCGAGCGTTTTGCTAAAAACTAAGTATTTTCTTGCATTAATTAGTTATTGACATAATTGGTATCATAACAAAATGGTTTTGTGGTATTTTCATGTTATTTATTATATTTACTCTTACTTGTCCAATCTGAAAGCACGAAATTCCGTCTATGGAAATATAGTAACTTCGGGGGCATGGGAAAAATACTTAGTATAATTATATTACTTTTATATATTTTTTTCAAAATACGTGTTAGCTAATAAATCGCGTTGGTTTCGTTGAATTTTATTAAAAAGCAAAAACATACCATTTTTCAAAAGAAAAAATTATTTGTTCAAAAACATACTTTCCTTAAAACAATTTTTTATAACAAAATGTTTTGTTTGTTCATTTCAATTGCAGCATTGTATTCCACGTAAAATTTCACATCAAAAACCTATGTCTTTCGATATGTTTTGAATGTTTATTAATCTTTAAATCAGCTGCTGAAATTACGGAATCCCAATTTGCACCTGTGTACGGCGCACGGGTGCTGGAATGAAAAGTACGGTAAGTGGGTTAATTAACAGAATCTAAAAAGCAGCGTATTTAAAAACAAGCAGAATATTAAGAATCAGATTAAACCATACAAATTAGAAATTTTTTATATTTTACTCCTCTTTCTTGCGCAAAGCAAGTTTTAGATCCCTTGCAATTAAAAGTTAAATACAGTATTATTTGGGACAAAGTGACCGTGGTGGTCGGAATCTTCGGGACCATACTTGAATTACGTAACAGATCAAAGGGATGAGAGGGGTGAAGAGATTTTGTCTAGTACATAGTTTTTGAAAATTCGTAAAATAAATAAGAACTTACACTAATTGTACAGAAATATATTATAAATTTAACTTTACTAGCCAAAGAAGCATGTTGTGTGAAAAACAAACCTAGCCAACAGCCATTTCAAAAAGTTAGGAAATTTCATTGTTAAGTGTAAAGTGAGGAACTTAAAAGAATCGGGTAGAAGTGAGGAAATTTCTATAACTTTCAATAAATGTCAAGCAGACTAAATTTGTAATTTTTTCATTTTTATTTGAAATTGCTTAATGCTGTTTACAGAATATTCTAGGTCTAAATTATTACAAGTTTAAAATTCTCGTCTTTAATTACTAATTCGTAGGGAAAAATATTCAACTGTTTTTTTGGAAATTGAACTGTTTTTTTTTTTTTTTGAAAATTTATCTTTTGGGCTCAAAAATGTATCTATACTAGTGAAAAATGCATCTTTCTTAGATAACAATGCAACTGTTTGATTGAAAATTCAACAATTTTCTTAAAAACTAATCATTTAACGTTCGAGTATCTGCGTAGAAAATTTACTTCTCATTTAAAACTCATACTTTAATGTTTAAAAGTGAATTTCAAATGTTTTTTGGATGAAAATTTAACTATACGTTTGAAAATATGTGTCATCATTTCTTTTTAAAAATTCAACTTGTTTTGTTGAAAATTTAAGTATCTTCGTAGAAAATTTGCTTCTTGTTTAAAACTCATACGTGGATGTTCTACAGTAAAATCAAATTTTTCTATAAAGATTCAACTACATGTTTGAAAATTTGTGTTTTTATTTAAAAAATTCATCTGTTTTGTTAAAATTCCAACTATTTCATAGAAAATTTACTGGTTTAAAATTCCTATTTTGATGTTAAAAAATCAAACAAAAATCAAACTAAAATCTTTGCGTGCGTGAAAAATGAAATACTTTGTTGACATTTTTTTAAATAGAGGTTTATCTGTTTCATAAATCTTGAACTATTTTGTTGAAAATTATTTTTTTAACACTAAAAATTTATATTTTCTAGATGAAAATTCAATTTTTGTGAAGAAAATTTTTATTAACTTGAAAATTCGACAATTTTGATCAACTTTTTTTTCTTTCACGACTGAAAATTTTTTATTTATTGAAAATTCGTCTTTTCGGTAATAAAAGTAATTTTTACATTCTCATCTAATGAGAAGGTATTAGTTTTATGTAAAATTTCACTATGTCGGGTCTCATAATATCTTCACGTTTTGAGACCCACTGAGTCAGAAAAAAAAATTTTTACGAAGGTGTTTGTCTGTCTGTCTGTAGTCTGTATTCTGTAGGCACTACAACTTTCAAAAAATTGATCAGATTAGATTCTGCTTTGGCACACTTTTTTAAGGCCTGAAAAGAAAGAACAAGTTCGTGAACCACTATTTTGGATTAAAATTCAAAAAGTGAGCACGTGTTCAACATTTTTAAGACAACATTTTTGCAAGATTTTAAAATTTAATGAACGGTTATTCCTGGTACTCAGAATCTCAAACAATTTATTTCAATGACTTTTTTCTGTGAAAAGTAAATTATCAGAGTTAGAGAATTTTCAAAATCCAGAGAAAAAAAACTGAAATGAACATTTTAAGCCAAATAACGCATGATATGAAAAAAAGTCAAAAGAAGAAAAACGTTAATTTTTGAAAGCCCTACAAGATTATCATAACAACTTTTCTCATTTGGACGAAAAGTTGCAAATTCAAAATTTCATCATACCAAAAATCTTCAAAACCACATTTTTTCAATATTTTAAAATTCTATGTGCTGTTATTTATGGTACTCAAAAACTCAAACAATTTATTCTAATGACTATTTTTTATTAAAAGAAAATTACCACAATTAGAGCATTTTTAAAATCCAAAAAACCAACTAAAATACACATTTTTAGCCAAAAAACGCATGATATGAACAAAAGTCCAGAAAAAAAAAACGTTAATTTTTCAAAGCCCTACAAAATTATCATAATTCATTGTTTTTGTTTATTCGTAAATGACTCCAACTAAAAAGATGAATTTTTTGACAAACAGCGCAGTCTATGAAAAAATTTAATACTCATTCAAGTTTTTCATGAATAATTTTTTAGAGGACACTTAGTTTTTTCTTTAATCGTAAGATATAACCTTTAAGACAAAATAATTAAATTATTTTAATACATTTTTTTTAATAAATATTTTTTGTATTACGACACAAGTTATGCACTAAAATTAAAAGAAAAAAGTTGTTCACCCAAGAAGTTCTATAAATTTGTTATTAATCATTTTTAAATAGGACGAGTAGATTTTCTTTTACTCGTAAAAAGAGGATAGAAAATAAAAAAATGAAATTTTTAGAATAAATTTTTGGAAAAAGGACACGAAAGACGAAACAAATTTTCAAAAAAGTTTCTTTAACCAAAGTATCTAGAAGTTTGTTATAAAATCTGATTAAAAAATACATATTGTAAACAAACATCTGCCCGCTTGGCGGGCACGTTCTTATAGCGCTCTGTGTGCATGGCTAGCAAGTATGAACGCGCCTGTGGCGCGCGATTATTGATTCTCGCGCTTCACGCTCGATAACTTCTATTTGGTGATTGAGAATCCTCTTTTGTCGAACATCCTTCAGCTTTAACGAACACATTCTCATTATGTATTTCGTACTTCTCATTCGTTTTTGTCGCAAGTGCAAACTTTTTTGTATTATTACATTCTCATCAGAGAACGTATTAGATTTGTACAAAATTTGACCCCCCCCCCCCCTGTTTTTGTCAAATGTCCAGGTTTTGAGACCCCTAAATCCGAAAAACAGGTTTTTACGAATGTATCTGTCTGTATGCCTGCCTGTCTGTGAACACGATAACTTTTGAAACAAGTAATATATTATATTGCCCTTTGGTACACTCGTTTAGTGTATTAAACTAAAGGTCAAGTTCGTTAGCCAGCTATTTTGGATGCAAATGCAAAAAGTGGGCACATTTTGAATATTTTTGAGACCATTTTTTTTTTTTAATTGAAAAATCCTCTGTATGTTTATTCATAGCATTCAACAAATTTAACAATTTATCCTAATGACCTTTTTCAAAAAATCAAAAATTACTAGAGTTCTGGAGAAGAAAAATATTGCTTTTTGAAAGCCCTACAAGATTATGATAACAACGTACTTTTGAAAGTTTTAAAAATGTTCAGAAAAATATTTTTCTGATAAATGAAAAAAATGCATTCAAATTCGTCACTAGATATCAAATATACATTTAGAAACTTTCTCAGTTAAATTTTTCGACTAGACAAAAATTCAAAAAGTTAGAGCTTTAACAAAATTTGAATAAAAAATTTTTATGAATTTTAGAAATTTTTGTCAAATTTTCTGCTTCACGGCGAAAGGGCTTGCAAATTATCTTTACGACATTTTTGGATTCGATAAAAATTCTAAAAGTGATATGCTTTTGAAAATTTTCAAAAAAAGAATAAAATTTTTAATAGGTTGAGAAATATTAATCTAAATTTGTGATTTACCCGCGCAGAGGGCATATTTTGTTCTTAAAGATTCATATTGTTAGGTTTAAAATAATTTATTTTCCAAGAATTTATTTATTTTGTTAAAAAATCATCTTTTATGGTAGAATAGTAATTTTTCCTGAAATCTGGAATTTTGTTTGATTCAATTTTTATAAGATAAGACCTTACAAATATTGCAAGATTAAAATGCTATGAACTCAATGAACTACCTTCACTCTTATTCATTATTTTTAGTCTTTTATCCTCCACCCCGCCCTAATAAGGGTGGAGGGGGTGGTTTTATTAATCAAACAGGCCTGCAAATAATGGGGTCATGTCAGTTTTTGCAATGTGAAGGGTCATTTCGAAGTAATTTTTTACATAGTATCCGAATCCGGTGACAAAAATAGCCCATCACGTCAGGATTTTAAGATATTTGAGGTAATGTACCAAAAAATGGTCTTTTTAGCTACTTTTGAGGTTATGTATAGAAGCTGCAACATTTTTTGTGATTTCAACAACCCCAAACACCCCCAAATACAAATTTTTAAGAGAAAACACCCAGTACAAAATATATGGTAATTAAACTCTGGGATTCTCAAATTAAAGAGAAAGAACAGTACTATATGATAAAACTGAAGAAGAAATCCCCGAAAATTTGTGTATTCTGTACATAACCTCAAAATTAGTCAAAACGCCATTTTTTCGGTACATAACCTCAAATATCTTGAAATCCTCACGTAATGGGCCAATTTCTTCAAATAATCCACAAAAAAATGTGCAGGAATGTCCGTTAACATGTTCGCTGTCATCTCCCAAATTTTTGAGACAGAATATTTAGTATTCTAAAAAAAAAAGCCGAGGGAAACTAAAACTGGTAAAATCGATTATTTTCGAAGTATTACATGCCCTTAAGATAATCTAGAGACTTTGCAGTTTAATATTTAAATGACCTTGACTCTGATGTGATAAGAGTCAACGGACTTTAGATTCGGATTCAGCGACACCGCAAACCTATGAATGTATTATAGATTTTTCGTCGGCTTTTTTACAGCTTCACCTTTAAATGACCTTCAACGGGATATGATAGAGGTCAACGGACCTCGGATTCGGAATCAGCGATCCTAAAAACGACAGGATACCCTAGTCAATTCTGGTGATCAAGTGTACATATTTCATATTTATATAACCTACACATAAATAATTAATAAAACCACCCCCTCCACTATTCTTAAGTGGGGGGAGCGGGGAATAAATAGGCTAAAAATTGTGAATAGGAGTGAAGGTAGTTCATAGTGAGTTTATAGTATACTTCATTAAGCAAATACAAGTTTTCAGTGTCGAAACTTTCCAAATACGCTGTACATATACAAACAGTGAAGTTTTCATTTTCGAAGGAATATAGTCTAAAGAGCCATGCAGAAGTTTTTTGACATAGACAGAGAGACTCTTATTCTATGACTTGTCTGACTGTTATAAAACGGCCAGGCTCACTATCAGGTATAATTAAGGTATCCTTTCGGGATAGTCAATACGATCATTTTGTTTTTCCTGCGTTTAGACCATAACGGAAGAGCAAGTGACCGCTCACGGAGGGCCAACCTGGTTCGTTACCGTTAGCTTAACATAAAACTTAAAAGAATCATTCTAAATTTATATTTAGAATATAAAACATATTATTTTTTTTATAATGAAAATAACCAATTCTGTTCTCGACGCGATGCATGCAGTGTGCAAAGATACGTGAGTTGAGAGCACCGTGGTCCAGAGTCTTTTAAATTTCAAACGTCAAATTTGATTCTTCCAAGGGATGATGGATAAAGGTGTAACTGGACGTACTCCAGTATTTGAAATCTTACAATACAGTGCAGTACAGTGACGCCGCTCTCTGACCTTAGCCTTTCGTGCTCCAAAAAGTTTATTATCAATTTGCCTTGATTTTGTATATCAAATTATATCTCATATGGTAATCAAATTGATCTCCTAAAATTGCCAGGTCGACTGTCCGAGTGGATGAAATCTGAGATCATCAAATCGACCCTCTCTGATGAACAGTTTGAACCTTGATAATTATCAATTCCACCCTCTGCGATGTTCTTTTCAACTCCCTATGATGTGCGCGTCGACCGTCCGCGATGATCAAGTCGACAAACTGAGATGACTTAGCCACTTTCAAGCTTTGACCTATAATTGATCCTCTAATATAGTCTATCTGCATATTGTACTGAAGTTTTTGAGACAACATTTGTAAGATAGAAAACTTCCCGGGATCCCGCCGAAGCCAGAACCATAGAGGCTTAAAGCTATGCGTACGTGATTAGTAAACCACCCTCTAGGCTACTTTAATTAATTCAGATAACAAGAAAAATAGTTGTTTTGAAAGAGAGAGGAACCCGACCTAGTCTAGCTTAAAGATAGGAAGTAAGTAACTAACCATAATTCTGGGGGGTGAGAGTTGACGTAGAAGGTTACAAGAGAGCCAGGATGGCCTACCGGAGGCGAAAATGGATCGGAACCACCAGAATCCGTTGCACCCGGGCAGACACAGGAGGAACAGCACCAGGAGACACCGGTTTTATGGACTGTTTGACAATTCATAAACATCGAGCAGACAGCACCGCGAATCAGCCATTCGCCAATAACCATAGGTAGAAGGGCCAAATAATAGCGTGACAGCCCAACAGAACCTTGCAGCTACGAGAGGTAGCACCAATCAGACACCATCACGGCCGTCGTCCATGTTCAACCAAGAGAGGGGGCTGCCAAAATCACCGGTCAAGCGCAAGCAACACGGTGCAGTGGTTCCGCGATGAACGGCGAGTGGCAGCACCATACGGACCATCAAGTAACATTGAATGAACCCTGCATGGTCGCATTGGAAAGCGACCAAAAATCGACCGAGACTTAAGGTAGCTATCATAAAACCGGCTATCGGATGGCCAATAGCAACCCCAGTAGTCCGTAGGACGAAATTAATCGACACGACGGACTCTACCGCGAAAGCACACATTGGCAGAGGGCACTCACTGGACCTCGTCCGTTGTTACAAGCTAATAAACGGAGACTGCACAGAAAATTCAGAAGGCTTCTCGGAAAACAGCTGAATAACGATAGAAGTATGAAAGCAGAAGTCAGTTGGCGCTGGACCAGCCTTGACGGTAGAGGCGGGCTGACCGATCCTGTTTGCAAATTGGAGGAAAAGGCAGTAAGGACTATTTCCGATTGACAAAGGCGACAGAGTAGTGCTAGCCACATGGCTACAAGGTACTAGGTTCTTCCTTTCATTATCATTAAGTGCCTTCTCCGCCTCGACTTTTGACCCAAGTAGGTAGGTAGACCCAAGTAGGGCGAACGCATTCCTTCAGCAGGCCAAGCGCGGGTCCCTTATTTTGCTTTTTTCCGCATCTCTTCGCGACATACTTAAAGGTTAGATTTTGGAAGTGGTCTTCTTTGTGTGAAATACTAGTTTCTGAGAGCTAAAAAGCGACCTTAATAGTCAGTTGTTTCTTTTATCATTAATTCGAAGTGAAGTAATCACGTAAATTTTAGAATGTAAGTGTTCTCTCTCTCTTTCTTACTCAGGTAAATTTCCACCCCCTTTACTCGTACGAAATAATGAGCTGGTTTTCCTTCCAGCTGACACCGAGACGTCTATGTCGCGGCTCGGATAGTGGCAACCCTATTGGCACCTGTAACGAAAAGCAACGAGCTCCGAAGGTTATTCATTGGTCAAAAGGGTGTAATCCACGAACTCGGTTTACTCCAATGTCAAGGAGATAAAGGCAGGTAAGTGGCAGCCCTCTTGTTGCCCGGTTTCCTACCTGGGCCACCTCCGGCCAGGTCGTGATTAGCGGTGAAGCACACGAAAGAATTTGAGAAACTCTGTTAAAACATACTAACGAATGCGAGAAATTTTCGATTTGAGAAATAATAAAAACACATTTTTTGAAAATGTATGGTCAAATTACAAATTGTATCTAAAAATTCCGGAAATTTTTGGTAAACTACCGAAAAATTAGCGAAATTTAGTGTATTCGAAGCTTTTTGGAAGAACTTCCAAAGTTTCAAAAATGTCTCAAAATTTATGGTTAATTTGATAGATTTAAAAAATGTATTAAAAATTGGCTAAAGGACCCCGCAGCAAATCAAAATCTCGATCAAAAGTGTTATAGGGCACAAAGTCCGAAAATGAACAGTTTTCGAGTTATAGAGGGTTAAGCATCCAACCCTTTTAAGAAAAATTACCAAGTATCTCAAAAACTGCAGCTCTGCGAAAAAAATGTTCCCTATGAGAGTTATTGGGCTCTAACGGAGAAATGCATAGAAAGTCATGGCCTTAAGACAGGTCATTTTTTAAAGTCATTCAATGTGAACTTGTCATTTATTGCTAATATTCAGCCAATAAAGACAAGATATAAAGAGGAAATCAATATGGAACCCATAAAGGCAAGAAATGAGAATGACTTAGTCAACAGCCAGCCAATGAAGGAAAATAATGAGAAGGATGTTTTCAAGACACGTGCTTCTTGACTCTCACGTACCTTACACCCATCTT
>NC_046657.1:14720129-14742209 GCF_010883055.1 Belonocnema kinseyi | reverse complement strand
CCCCCCCCCCCCCAAAAAAAAAAAAGAAAACAAAGAACAAAATGTCATTTTCTATTCAAAAAGGACGGGCAATTTGTTTCTGAGTACATATTCCGGTTAGAGCGGGCCACTGTGATACACTTGTTTTCGATTCATTGGCCGGATATTGCTTAAATCAAGCTCATTTTATGCCTTCATTGGCTAGATATTGACAACATCCTGGACAAATCTTGCCTTCATTGGCTAGATGACTAAATCTCGCTCATCTCTTACCTTCATTGGCTAGATAATGACTAAATCTCACTCATATCTTGCCTTCATTTTCTGGATAATGACTAAATCGCACTCATGACTTGCCTTCATTGACCGGATGTTGTCTCAATCAAGCTTATTTCATGCCTTCATTGGCTGGCTGTTGACTAAGTCATTCAAATTTCTTACCTTTATGGGTTCTATATTGATTTCCTCTTCATAGCTTGTCTTTATTGGCTGAATATTAGAAATAAATGAAAGGATCACATTGAATGACCTTAAAAAATGACCTGTGTCTTGAGGCCATGCCTTTCTTTGCATTTCCCCGTTAGAGCCCAATAACTTTCATAGGGAACATTTTTTTCGCAGTGCTGCAGTTTTCGAGATATTTTGATAATGTTTCTTAAAAGGGTTGGATGTTTAACCCTCTATAACTCGAAAACTGTCCATTTTCGGCAAATTACCGATAACTTGAGACATCTAAAAGTTTCCACAATTTTCGGAAATTTTCGGTAATTTATCAGTCATTTATGTTAACTTATCACTTCGAGTATGTCCAATAACTATTCACTACTCACAGTCAGTCTCTCAATCGTCAAATCATAATGAAGTGAGGTTGTGATTCCGACAGTCCCAGAAAGTAATTTTGACTTCAAATGCGCAAGCGCAAACAAGAGTTCCAGCCGCCTACTTTTGGCTCATGTAGCACACGATATTTATTCTAACGAATGCGGAAAATGTTCTATTTGAGAAATAGCAAAAACCAATTTTTTGAAAATTTATGGTAATTTTTGAAAATTTATGGTAAAATTAACAAAATTACCTAGAAATTCCGGAAATTTTTGGTAAATGACCGAAAAATTATCGAAATTTAGTGTATCCGAAGCTTTTTGGAAGAAATTTCAAAAGTTTTTGAAAATTTATGGATAATTTCTTAATTTCCAAAATTTATGGAAAATCGGCTAAATCTTCAAAATTTTCAAAAATTTATGAATTATCGTAATTTATCAGTCATTTATGTTAACTTATCACTTCGAGTATTTCCAATAACTATTCACTACTCATAATCAGTCTCTCAAGCATCAAATTATAATGAAGTGAGGTTATGATTCCGACACACTGAAAGAAACAATTCTACGAAACACGCATAATTCTGGTTATTCCAATTTTTAAAGATACACGGAAAACATATAAATCGTCTTTGTCTTAAATTGCGTTGAACTATTCAACGAAATGTGTTACAAAGTTCTATAAAATCTAAATTTGTAGCTAAAATACAGTCTATATCGAAGAAATTTTAAAAACAATTTTTTGCCGAAAAAAAATTTTATCTTTTGCATTTTTACTTTATACTTTAATATTTGTTCACATGTTCGAGTACAGAATTATTTTGTATTACACAATCACTACACTATTTATAATCGCACGCTATGAAAATTTCTTTTTGTCGCGGGTTCGAACCCTAAATGTTTCGCATTCCTAACGCCTTAAGTCTCGCGGCTAACCTAGCTTCGAGTATAAAGAAAAAATCTGAAATATATCCTACAGCTGTGCAGGACCGTTTGTAAATTTTTGCAACCAATTCTATAAAAAATGTTGCGAGGCATATAATAATATATTTAAAATATAATAATTTTAGAAATATTACAAATTATTTTTGAATATTTTATGCAATTAAAGAAGATTTTAAATAAATTAAAAAATATTTCAAGATATTGTAAAAGATTTTAGAGAAATCAATGTATATTTTAAGAAATTTAATCGATTTTAAATGATTTTTAAAAATATACGAAGATTTCAAGAGATTTAACAGACTTTAAAGAATGCAAGAACATTATTTATATTTTGAAATTACTTTAAAATCTTAAAACTCATTTAAATTCTACTGAAATTCCTTAAAAATTCTTCAAAATTACTTAAAATCTCTTAAATTCTTTTAAAATATCTTGAACTCTTTTCAATATTCTAAAATCTTTTGAAATTCAATAATATACTTTAGTAATTTAAAAAAAGAAACAAGTCCTGAAAATCTGTTTTAATTCTTAAACATATTTTTAAATTACAGGAAGATCATTACACTTTTAAAATTTTGTTTAAATCATTTAAAATGCTTCATAATATTTTTAATTGAAATCAGGCGTAAAATAACGAAATTACCTAAAAAACCTGACCTATTGTATACATAAAATTCAAATATTATTCTGAAGATACAAAAATGAAAGGCAAACAGATGTTAAATACATAATTTATTTAGAAATTGTTTAATACAATATTTAATAAATCCTCATCTTGTACAAATTTTGGAGTTAGGTATTCAAAAGCTTCTACACTAACCTCATTTGATATAAAACAAATCTGAAGACGGCGACTAATGCCGAGTCGAACCGCTGCTCATCAATCTCGCATGACATGCACAGTATAATAACATCGATTGGTATGGCCTTATCAAGCAAATAACCGGATGCCCAATGCAACACTTAAACGAAATGTTCTTTCAAATAGATAGTTGATAAAAGTATACGTTCAATACAGCCATGATAGCGAAGCATAAAATTCTTGTATCCACACTATAATATTTTGATATTTTAATCATATATCTAATGCTATACTTTTCCCAACTATCATTTCAGTCCAACTAATTTACCTTGTCATATTAGACTTAGTGATTTTCTTAAACCTAGGTAATAAATCTCAAAATAGTATGGCTGAGGCAGCACAATTTTCTTTCTAATTCAGTTAGAAATTCTCAAGCAAACTCGGATTGCCGTTAGCCTCAAACTATTTCTTTCAGTGCAGTCCTGGAAAGTAATTCTGACTTAAAATGCGCAAACGCAACAGCAAGAAAAAGTAATCTGACTCAAACTGCACACGCGCAGCAGCTAAAAAACGTCTTTTTATAACTGCTTTTTACCACGGTTTGAGAATTAAACACTTCCCACACGCAATACATGCGTCGAAAATCGAACATTTCGTGCGTGCGTTAGAAAAAAACAATATAAAAATTCTGTAAAGATTAAAGTGACTTAGTAATGAGCCTCTGGAGGTGTAGGAAGCATTTTACGTTAATGAAACAGTGAAAAGTAAACAAATCCTGTGATCTTTAAAACATTTAAATTCTATAAGAATAGTCAATATACACAATAAGTAATAAACATAGTTGCACAGTCACTATTGCAATATAATACAAATTTATTCAGGAGAAATATCAACTGTCTTAATTTTTTTAAGGATATTTCGTAATATCCTATTTTTTCTTTAAATTATTCTGTATTATCATTTTTATCTTTTCAGCACCGACTTTTCATATTCATTATGAAATCGGTAATTATTTTAAAATAGTTCAAGTAGTTTTACTCAAAATTAATTTATCATTTATCACATTTTTTCATCTCCGCCACACTGGAGCAAATTTGTTTATTTTTAATCAAACAAAATTGGTGTAGAAAACAATGAAACAATTTTCGTGAATAAACGAAGAATACTTAGAAAAATTGGCTTCGGTAATTAAAGTTAGTGATCCAACAAGTGATTAGGCCTTCAAGCATAATATTGATATTTCCATTGCGTCAATAGTCACTTGAGTCTCTAGAAAGTGTACGCAAAAACCATCAATCTGCATTGGTTTTACGTCTTAATATTTATGAAATACAAATACATGACTATAAATAATCTTCACTTCAGTTGTTCTGACAAAAGTATTAAATCATGTAGAATGATAAATGAGATCCTGACAAGCATAAATATACTGTATCATTTTGTAGAATATTCATCAGTTATCTTTTAATCAAAATTCTCCATCAGTCAGTTTGTTTTATTTAGAAAAATGAGAATAATTATCAGTACTTTATTCTTCATCCTGACGATTTTCCCTAAACCTATTGGTAAATATATTATCCTTAATATTAAGGGCTAATATTATTGTTTTAAACGATTGTTCATCTCAAAATTATTTCCTTGAAGCGAAAATATGATAAAACATTTATTATAAAGCATGTGTTTCCTAAGATAAGAATACATAATTTCAGCAAAAATGAACTTCTAACTCAAAAAAGCTAAATAGAAGGGTTTCTTAAGCAGCGACAATCTCTGATTCTTTCTTACTATTCATTCCCTTCCTTGCGGCCAACTTTCTTCCTCTACCCTTCTCATAACCCAACTGATGCCTCCAACACCATCTTCCACTTTCTTCTACTCCTTTCAGGATCACAATACAACATAACACAACCTTCTACTCCTCCGTCCTATTCCCTAACCTCCGTCTCTTTACGATATTCTCCTCACAATTTTCCTTCATTGTCATTTCTTACCCAATATCCAAGGCCGAAGACAGACAAAAATTTCAGAGTATGTATATGTTTCAAGAATTTTGGGAAGTGACCAAGCCCTGTTGATCACCCACATGGCTACGGGCTTGCCTATAACTCTCGCTCCCCTCTGCCCCCTTTGTTTTATTCTTTCTTTAGACTAACCCCTCCACATTCTATCTTCTCTTCTAATATCTTCCCATCCACTTACTCTTTCTGCAACCACCTCATGATTATGTCCCCCGCTTTTTCTCGCCGGTTTCCCATTAACATCCCATGCCCCTTTACTCAAACCTTCTAACCCCTTTCCGTTATTTCTTATCACTTCACTCATAAACTTCCGCGACTTCTATTATCGTAGCCCCACATTTCTTCTTTCATAATAATCTTTCAAGAATAACCTCTTCTTTTCCCTTCCCCCTCTATACTGCCTATTCCCGTTTACATCTACCCTTTACTCGACATACACTAAAAAAAAATTTCATGAATTAAGTAGGCTAGTTTACTTGGCTGCTTTTACTTGAAAAAAGCAAGTATTTTCTTTTTACAAGGGACCGATTTTCTTAAATCAAGAAAATAATAGAATCAGGACAACTTTTTTGAACATAAGAACTGTGGAGTTGATACGATAGACATCACACACATACTCTGAAAATTAATATATTGGTCTAAATTAATTTACTTCTCATTGCACAAGTATCTTATTAAATATAATAATCGACAAGTTGACATGTTATGAAGTTGATTCTCTTCGCCGCTAACAATTATTTTGAAATTCAATAATATTTATAAAATTCAAAACATTGGCGAACATAATCAATTTTATTTATGCAAATGTAGATAGGAATTTCGAGCTTTGATAAGATACTAAATTTATGCTGACACGCAAATCAAATCACTCATAAACCTATTTAAAAAATTATAAGTTTACTGAATCGGTAAGTTTTTGGTGGTGAGAAATTAAAATTTTTAAATAGATTTGAAAACAATGTTTTTAATTTTGAAATAATTATTCAAGACTCAAAAGCCATTTCATTCCTAAAATTATTAAAAGGTTGTAAATTTACTGCATCTATCGTTTTTTTCGCTTATTATTTGTATGTATTAATCTACTCAAAATTAAACCATTTCGAATTTTTTTAACCGTAAAAATTTCTGTGAATCAGAAAATGACTGGGAATTTTATTCCTCGATTAAAACGGCCACCCTGACATGATTTTTGTGTAGTGTTTAGGGTAACAAAAAAACATACGAACTTAAAAAGAACAATAAATATTCCTGCTAAATACAGGAATTCTTTATTCAATAAGGAAATATTACTTTTTTGGATTAGGCTAGATAAAAATTGATTTTTAAAAAGTTAAAAATTTTGTTATGTGAACCTTATTTAATTTCAATTAGAGTTGTAAGACATAGTTGTATCTTGTTAACACACAATTTTCGTGTTCGATAATAGCAGTTTGAAAATCACAAAAATGGCAAATTTCATGAAAGTTATTAGTAAGAAAAAAAATAGTTTTTAAAAAATAAAATGATCATGTGTTATATTAATTTAAACTAACTAAGTTTTAGGTCACAGATTTTTTAACTTTAGAAAGAAATGTTAATCTAGCCGAATTCAAAGAGTTAATCTTTCGTTAATGAAAAACAAATTCCTTTATTAGGCAGGAATTTTTTTAATAGTTTTCAATTTTATATTCTTACTTGCTATCTGAAAAAGTTAAGATCTTGTTTTATAATTTTATTTTATTAATTGGCAATGCAATGCTACCCGTGTACTGTAGCGTACATATAATGTTGATATTTTACATAATTAAGTATAGATTTAGGTTTTTTTAAAAATAGAATTAACAGAATTAAGTTTTTCAGTCAATGAATGCAATGATCGTAAAAAATTGCATTTCACCATGTCATTAATTATAGAAAATTTAATGCGCATATTATTAGTACGTATATTTATAAAAACTTAATAAAAATTATATTTTTCAGTCAAAGAATTCATTAATCATGGAAAATGTCTTGGACTCCAAATTGTTAAAATTTGAGCAATCACCCATATACTTACATAATTCTTTTTTTATTGTGTAAATAATAAAAAATAAATATATGACAGAATAAAACAAAGTTATAAGCTTTGAAAATTGCTTTAAAATACAATTATTTCATTCTCTTGATAATTTAAAAAAAATTTAATGCGTTTTTAAAGCAAAATATTTAAGAAAAAATAATTCGCTAACATTTTGAAAAAGTGTATTAAGAATGCATTTCATTTTATAAAGGAACAATTAAAAAATTGACAATTAAAAGTTTTTGAGAATGCAAGGAGGAAGCAAACAAATATTTTTTAGCCGACCACCGTTAGATCGCTTTTAACCTGCATGTTCTTGCACAGAATTCTTGTTTCTTCTGATTTCGAAATATTTTATATCACACATTTTCAATTATTTTTTAGGATTGTTATTTTAAATTAAAAACTGAGCTTAAAAGTATTATAAAAGAATTTTGTAAATTGAAAACTGTGCGTTTTACAAAGGTTTTTAAAAATCAGAAAATATTTATTTGTCACTGAGGTTATTAAAGCGTTTTTGAACTTAAAAGTTCTTTATTTTTTAAATGCTTTAGATAGTTTTTAAGCGGATTAAATTTTTAAAGAGCAAAGTATTGAGCCATTTGTAAAGTAAGTGATGTTCAATTATTTTTTGCATATTTTAAATTGTTTTTTTAGGAAAGCAATTTCATATTCAAATCTTTGTTAAAAAGGTATGATGAAAGAATTCGATAAATTGAAAACTGCGGCTTATGAAAATTTTCGTATAGCAGAACATTAGGTTTTGTCATTGATGTTATTAAAGCACTTTTGTACTTGGAACTTTTCATTATTATTTATTACCTTTGGGTCGTTTTTAAGCGTTTTAAATATTTGAAAACAAAAAGTATTAAATGCCTCGTTAAATAAGTGAAACTTACTTCGCTTTTTCACATATTTTAAATTATTATTTAAGAAAAGTTATTTTGCATTAAAAAATGAGAAAAAGAGTATTATATACAATAAAAGAATTGAGCCCCTGGATGCAATAACTCGCTGAGCGCTCGAAAACGCGTAAAAGTATTGTCTGCGCGGTGACATTACGAGTCAAAATCAAAAGTCCGAATTTGGAAAAATGAAAAATACTGCTCGATAGCTTTTTAAAAATGAATACATGTACCCGTTTAAACTTTTTTCGTAAACATTATAGTTTCCGTTAAAAAAAATAAAAACGGATGATTTTTGAATCGAAAAATCCATGTTTTTCAAAACTTAAATCGCCGCTGAACAGCCATTTTTCAACTTATCAAAATTTTTTTTTTTTTGAGTTCTGTTCAGGAAGGTCTAGCGTTGAATACAGTATCAAAAAATATATCAAAAGCTAGGTTTTATATGAATAATAGTCTGAGGAAGCTCAAACTTTCCAAAAAGTTCAACAATACGCTTAAGATTACGATAAGCGCCAATACCCCGTGGAAATCGAAAATTTCCTCGATACATTTCAAACACGAACGTCGAAAAACATGGTTTTTCATTCGGATTTAAAAAACATTCAATTAATATTAACTTTTGATATATTTTTTGATACTGTATTCAACGCTAGACCTTCCTGAACAGAATTCAAAAAAAAAATTTTTGATAAGTTGAAAAATGGCTGTTCAGCGGCAATTTAAGTTTTGAAAAACATGGATTTTTCGATTCAAAAATCATCAGTTTTTATTTTTTTTAACGAAAACTATAATGTTTACGAAAAAAGTTTAAACGGGTACATGCATTCATTTTTAAAAAGCTATCGAGCAGTATTTTTCATTTTTCCAAATTCGGACTTTTGATTTTGACTCGTAATGTCACCGCGCAGACAAAACTTTTACGCGTTTTCGAGCGCTCAGCGAGTTATTGCATCCAGGGGCTCAATTGGATAAATTGAAAACTGCGCATTTTATAGAGAATTTTTGTGTATTGTCTATTACTTTTAGATATTTTATAACATTTTTATATATATTGAGAAAAAAAAGTATCGAGCCTTTTTTGAAATAAGGAAAATTCAGTTCTAAAATTTTTCTAAATAAAAAATGGTATATTAAAGTTGAGTTCAACAACTTTTAGTTTAAAGTTGGTTGAGGTTCACGATATGACTTGGTACGACCCTGCCTCGAAATTCTTACCCAAGATTTTGTCAGCGAAATCCAAATGCTTCGATAGCGAAGTGGGTAGAGCGCGCGGTTAGGACACACGAGTTTTAGGTAGTTTAGGTATAGGGTTCAATCCTTTGCCGATTTTTCAAAGCGTCTAGGCGCAAGATTATGTGTGTAAGGAACACAACAATGGAACACAACAATGATTTCTTGGAAGTAAACTGTATTCTGCATTTGAATACATCTGTACATGAAGTACGACAATAAAGTTTTAGAATAATAAAATGCGATATTCTATCTAAGAATACATTTTCTCAGATTAAGAAAATGTACGCTTGTTCCAAGCATACGGTAACAAGTATCTATTTATTTGAAACGCACTCACATTCTATCGTGCCCATTCGTACCTGCGATTGACTTGAATCAAGTAATATTTACTTGATTCAAGAACAATTTTTTTCAGTGTACACCTACATTTAACCTAGCCTCTTAGTACCCCCTCTAACTTCTCTTCTCACCCCCTCCCACAGGATTGGAGACATTGCATAATATTATTTTTAATAAGTTTTCTAATGTAAGTCAAACTTGGGCAAAGTTCTAACGATATTGAATGGCAGATATTAGTAGAAACATATATTAGTTGTTATTTAGATATCATGTATTTCGGTGATTTTTAGATTTTTTTAAAGTAATAATGAAAGTTTCTTCTAGTGAAGCTTTTTTAGGGGTTTCACGCCCTTTCCACTAAGCATGAGCAGTTTTTGTAAAATAAATATTGGAGCATCGAAAATTAAAGTGAAAACATCGAAAGTTTTTGGAAAAAAGTAACTTTTTTCATATAAGAAAGCTACGAGCCTTTGCCTTAATTGGCTTTCAGTTTAAAGAGAGATCCAATTATTTTCGAGCATAATTTTGATAGGGGTTTTCAGGCCCTTTCCATTTATTATACTTATTTTTTGAAATAATAAATATTTGACCTTCAGGAAGGTTCCCCGAAGTAACTAAATGTCTGCGTATTCAGAAATGTTACCAAGGAACGTTCGCAGAATGTTTATAAGGCATTTAATTAATTAAATGAATTTAATTCATATAATGCGACTACTTTTTACAAACGTATCCAGAACCTTCTTTGAGAACCTTTCTTGATAGGCGGACATTTTCCGTAATACTTTAAACCTTCCCTTGAAATCCATTAGCAAGGAAGATCTGGATGCGGATTCTTTACTTTTTTTAATGAATAAATTTAACTATATAAATACCATGATGTAAAAGTTAAAAATAACGTTAATTAATATGTTAAATTATGAATAATTGTGAAAAAGGACGAAAATTTTCTCTGGAGGGCCCAGTGACCGCACGTTCACCCTGTGTTACACTTTATAGCTAGGCAATTGCATAACTGTTCCATCCACGCTATCTGCTAGAGTAACTCTTTTAATAATAATAATAAATCAAAATATTGTCTTTTACAGTCTTTATTAGATTTCTCACACCCTGTGCATGTTCTAAAAATAAAGATTTAAGCATAAAAAATAAGAGACATAAGTGAATTTAGCTTGTTTTGAATTTGGAACACTTTTTTCGTTTCTTTTTATTCTTAAAATAAAGCTGAGTTTTTCCTTAGAGGTAAGAAGTTGTCGAGCATTAGTTGATTTATAAAAATAGGCCTTAACTATTTTATTAAGGGTACCCTATCTGTTTCAATGACTCAAAACTCTTTTAATATAATAAAATAACTTGGTCTTTTATACTTTTGACAGGATTTTTCAGTATTATAATTTGGTTTTATTTTTGGCCTTAAAGAATGCTGATATTTTTTTTTAAATTTCTATGTGAAAAAGTGAGCTTGGAATTGTTTTCTCTAGGAAAATAATTTGGAAAAATGTACTTAAAACATATTTTCATAAATAAACAGGTATCAGACCACTTTTAAGCATGATGTCCTTAAGGATAGAAGAGCAGCTTTATGTGAAACCTCAAAAGAAACCAAAAAGAATAGTAAGAATTTAATAAAATTTCCATTCATTTTGTATTTTCGTTTGCTAATGTCATATAAATGTATCCCTTAGAAAAAGTCTTATAGTCTGCGAAAAAGGCTTGAAAAATCTTACCAAAAATATGAAATACAACATTTTTTCCTTTGACCCTACAAAGAGTTACAAGTCGTTAAATTTTACGATATTCAGAAAAAAAAACGATCACCCCATCGCTCTTTATTTTTATTTTTCCTTACAGAATTATTCCTGTTTGTGCGCAGAAAATCAGTACCTGTGCATCCTGCTCCCCTTGCACTTAATGTGCATCTAGTCCAAGGTGCTTCAGATTTATATATTGAATTGGGAGGGATTTATAAGGCAGCAATAGAGGATGGCTATATTATTGGAGCAATTTTACGTGAAAAGTTGTTTCCATTTGTGGTTCCTGAACGGGGATTAGTCAAAATTCGTCTAAGTAATTTTGAGGATGAAGTAGTATCGGATTCGGACCCTGTGAGGCGTTATTACCACAAAATCTACACTGGAAGCAATATTCAAATAGCCGAACATAATTCAAGTTGACAAACGATTGGATGCATATGAATCGGTTTAAGAGCTTTTGCTGAATCCGTAATAGTAAAAAAATTTCAAAATATTCCGAATAAAGCTGATTTGATTAAGTATTTGGCAGAAATTATTTGTCAAGTTTGTGTACCTAAAATACAATTGTGATTTAAATTTGTATGATATATTTTTGTCTCTTCAGACATAAACTGTTTTAATAGTAGACAGGTCTGAAAAATAAAAGGTATTTTATTATTTTGTTATTTGTAGTTATAAATAATAATTATATTTCGAGATTTTATTTCGTCAATTATTTCAAGCAGAGACGTAACAAGACTTTTTTCGTCCAATGAAAATATACCCCCCCCCCCCTGCAAGCAAGAATAAGCCAAGAACGCCAGAGGCAAATGTTTAAAATGTTCCAACTTGAAATGGCAGAATTATAACTATTAAAAATATGAAAACATTAGAAAATAACTAGCATACGAGGTGTGTTCAAAAAGTAAGGTGACTTTTAAATTTTCGCGGGTTATGTACATTCAAGTTGTAAATTTTTTATTTTGTAGTGTTGGTACACTCGTCACGATAATATCTTCATAGTTTTGACTATATAGCTCATGTTGTTTTTCTGGCAGAGGCATAAAAGGTTAGAAGGGTTTGGTGTGCTCGGCGATTTTCTTCTTTCGAAAAAAATGGAGCAAAGAGTTTGCATTAAATTTTTTGTGAAAAATGGAATCCAATGCTCTAAAAATCTTGAAATGTTGACAGTTGCATACGGTGAGTCTACTCTGAGTAAGAAAAATGTGTATAAGTGGTACAAGCTGTTCCAAGAAGGCCGAAAGGATGTCGAAGACGAACCTCTCCCTGGACGTCCCAGCACATCAACAACAGATGGAAACGTTCAAGCAGTGGAAGAAGTGGTGTTGAAAAATCGCCGAATGACCATCAGAGAAGTTTCTGAAGAAGTTGGCATATCGGTTGGCTCCATGCCATACTCTCTTTTCGAACATTTTGGGCATGATACGTGTGTCAGCGAAATTTGTTCCAAAACTGCTTAATTTTGACCAAAAGATCCATCGCATGACCATCGCTCAGGAGATGTTGAATGAAGTCAATAATGATCCTGATTTTCTCAAAAGGGTTATAACTGGGGATGAATCGTGGGTATATGTTTATGAGGTCGAAACTAAAGCCCAATCGTCTCAGTAAAAGCATCCCGAGTCTCCAAGACCGAAAAAAGCACGTCAAGTTCGGTCAAATGTGAAAGTTTTGCTCACTGTCTTCTTTGATTACCGTGGCGTAGTGCATCAGGTATTCTTACCACAAGGTCGTACGGTCAATAAGGAGTATTACCTTCAAGTTATTCGCTGTTTGCGAGAAGCGATACGCAAAAAACGTCCGGAGCTTTGGAAAAACAATTCGTGGCTTTTGCATCACGATAATGCACCTGCTCATTCATCGTTGCTTGTGAAAGATTTTCTGACCAAAAATAGCACCACAGTCATGCCTCAGCCTCCATATTCGCCGGATTTGGCCTCAAATAACTTTTTTCTTTTCCCAAAACTGAAGAGACCCATGAAAGGATATCGATTTTCAACAATTGAGGAGATAAGAACTGCATCGCTGAAAGAACTCAAGGCTATACCACAAAATGATTATCAGAAGTGCTTTAATGATTGGAAAAAGCGTTGGCACTAGTGTATTATATCAGAGGGGGATTACTTTTAAGGGGACAACATAAATATTGAGGAATAAATTAATATTTTTTGAGAAAACCGTGAAGTCACCTTATTTTTTGAACACACCTCGTATAATAAGGAACCCAGGAAACAAAAATCCCTTAAATTCTGTTGAATGGGTTTCAATGACCTTTGAATTGCGTATTATTCCCTGGAATTCCAGATTGAACCGAATGGGGACCCAATGGGGTCTTTACGGGTATTTTGTAGAGGCTCCATTCGGTTCCTTCGGTCCGCCAGAGTAGACTTGCGCATGATTTCTTCTAATCTTTCGATAATTTATAAATTTAAAAAATCATGTGAAATATGGCAGCGTTACATCGAATAAGTCGTCTAATTCAAAAGGTAGGAGACCGATTCACTATGACCTTGCTTGAAATGGTAATTGCAATACATGCCAGATTTGAAGCTGCTTGCGAAAATGACCGATTCACATAGTCGCAAACAGATTCAGTTTCAACTTTCTGAATCTGCAAATGACAGATACGGCTTTTCTTTCAACATCTGTACAACCTGCCTTGTCATCGGCAAACTTTGTTTGCCTAAGCATTTTAAATAGTCTACATCATCTGGATTCCAGGGACCAAGTCCACATGCAGCAAAGTCGTTGAAAAGTATTTTACTTTAGAAACATTGTTCGATGACACCTGCAAGAATTAAAACGACATCCCATGTAGAAATTGGGTTCTGAAAGAGCCCCGGCTAGTTTTCCCTATTTCTGATCAGGCGACGATCAGGAAAAATAGGGAGGGCCAGAATACTTCTGTAACGCTGTTTTGGCCAGGCTGTATCTAGAACTTCTAACAAGGCCCTAACAGGAATAACCTTCAACCGCCCGTTTAGAAATCTAGACTCTCTCATTTTTTTCGGTATGTTTATTATTTAGCTGCGATATAAATATATGTGGCTAACGATCTGTTAACAACAAAGTAAATAAGAATATTTTAACATAGGCCAATTTCTAATCAATAATTTTAGAGGTTAAATTGCGAGGTACTATAACAAGTTATTATTTTCATTATTATTCACTGGCTCTCACATACACAATACAAATTTAACTATTTTATTTATATTTACATATTAAAAAAAGTTTTATCTTTATATTAACAGAATAGTTATTGGGAGAGGTAAAAAAATGCAGAACCTTAAATTTATTGTTTATGTTCACCCACCCCATTCAGTATGTGTAATAAATAGAATTTAAGAAAACTACGACTTAAACTTTATATAATGAAAATTTAGGTGGTGTTATTTTAATTAAAAACACGTGTTCATAAATGTTAAATACTCGGATGCTACAGATGAAAATAACTTTTAGTTGGCTGTCACGTGTTGTTAGTGAAGCTATTTGCCTATTGACTAACGCATAATTTAGTGCATACATATTTCTCAGGATGGCACTGCATCATCTATACTACATCGCCATCTTCTGAAAGTACATATATGGTATGCTGTATAAGGTCCGGCCAGTACCTGACTAGATTTTTTTCGGTTTTTTATCTTTATCAGGAACTACCTAAAACCTAGCTCAAACGCAAGATTAGTTCCTTTATAAAAAACTCACAAAACAGCAAAATCAACCTTTAAATTCTTGAAATTCGGAATCTACGTTTAAATTTTCATTAGAAATTCACGGAGTAATAACAATACTTTTTCTTGCATTGTTAAAAACTTTAAAAAAATAAAATACCTGTTATTTACATCGGCCGATGGTGCCTTTAAGTGCATCTTCTTTTAGTTGCAGTTAATAAGCGCTCCGTCGTAACTGTAAGAATTTTGTCTGGCTGCTAGCGCCACGCAGTGGAAACCTCAGACAACAACGGCGCGATTCAAATGAGAGAGAATTTTATTTTTAAACTTCGCGCGCAGCGTACTATTTGAGCTATTATGGATGCGCTTGAAGTCACCTTCAGCAGAAGTTAATGATCTTTTTTTAAATTTGCAACGCTAAAAAAGAAAGTATTGCGATTACTCCGTGAGTTTCTGATAGATAATTTAACGTGGAATTTGAATTTCAACAGTTTAAAAGTTGATCTTGATGTTTTTTTTTTTAGTTTTTTAAGAAGGAACCGAATGGGGACCCAATGGGGTCTTTACGGATATTTTGTAGAGGCTCCTTTCGCTTCCTTCGGCCCGCCAGGGAAGACAAAACAAGTTGCCAATTTCTCGCCTGAAGCAACATTTTTTATCCGCTTTGTGGCCAGATTACCCTGGTGGGTCCCAGGTGGGATCCTAGTAGTTTACTGCGACGTTTTTAGCTGGATCCTGGCCATTTTTTCCGACAAGTGCACAGTTCGAAAAGAGGCTATCCAGGCAGGACCTGGCCGGATCTGTAATTGGATCCTACACAGGAACCATTATCACTCAGTTCGCATCTCCACTCATTAAGAATACCTTTGTAATTTTGGAAAGTTCTTCTTTCGTATGGACAAACTGTAGCATAGGCGGAATAACTCGACCGTCAGCACCAAAAAATGTGAATATGACAGTAATCTTAATTTTTCTTTGCCCTACGTCAACTTCATAGACGTTTTTAGAAACTTTCGTAGCTAATTTGAGCCTTTTGGACACAGTTAGTGAAAAAGTACATCTCCGTTTAGAATTCGCAATAGATCCTTCAAAACTTCTATCAAATTTCCATTTCTTAAGAAATCTCCTGTATTTGCAACCAATTTGCGAATATCGCCTTCGTCAACTGTAGCACTACCTGCTGAGAGACCTTCACTGGTTCTTTTGACTATTCTGCAAGGCCATGTGATAAGTGGGTCACGTAAACAGATTCCTACCTGACTGCCACTTTTTTTATTTCGCAACTTATTTTTAGACGATTCGTCAGATCAAGTTGAAATTTTGGGATACTAAACAAGTAGCAATAATCACCTTTCTTAGTGCTTATTATTCATTATCCCAAATTTTCAACTCGATGTGACGCTTCGCGCGAAAATAAGTTTGACAATAAAAAAGTGGTGGTAAGGCAGGAGTCGAGTCACGTGACCCACTCGTTACCTGACCTGAAGGGCATGTGACATAGCTAAGTACCTACATTACCGACCTAACTTTATCAGTTCACTGAATATTTTTTTGAACCTAAGAACTTTTTTTGTAAATAAAATATCGAGCTGAAACTTTGGAAAATGTATTAGAGTACAATAAAGTACGTTTGGGTACTGCATTTTGGTAGGAACTTCACTCAAAATTATTTCATCTTTTTTCTGAACTTCGACATTTTTTGAACTTTCGGACTTTTTTATACATAAAATATCGATCTTAAATTTTGAGAAATGCAAGAGCCGAAAGAAAACTACGTTAAAGTACAAAGCCTAATAATAAAAGATGCAAACAAAATATTTCAACTGTCAATTCCATCGGCATCAGACGGTAACGTTGTGCACGAAAATACGAGGCCTCTAGAGACTCGTCTAATGGCCGCCAGGGTTCGTATTTTCGTGCACAACGTTACCGGCTGATGCCGACGGAATTGATAGTTGAAATATTTTTTTAACATATTTTATTATTAAGCTCTGTGCTTTAACGTAGTTTTCTTTCGGCTCTTGCATTTCTCAAAATTTGAGACCGACATAAAAAAAGTTCGAAAGTTCAGAAAATGTCGAGGTTCAGAAAAAAGATGAAATAATTTTTAGTGAAGTTTCTACCAAAATGCAGTACTTAAACGTACTTTATTGTACTCTAATACATTTTCCAAATTTTCAGCTCGATATTTTATTTACGAAAAAAGTTCTTAGGTTCAAAAAAACGTTCAGTGAACTGATCAAGTTAGGTCGGTAATATACGTACTTAGCTATGTCACATGCCCTTAACTGCAAAACGAACGAAGCCGAAAAAATCAACAAAAACTGTTCGAATCTTTATTCGCATATATCGTGGTTTCTAACTAATTTCCTAATTTTTTTATTGTGATTGGCGAATTTGTATTTGATCTTTGCACTTCTTCAAAGAAATTGTCTAAATATGTTAGCTAATTATTGAAAGTGCAGTTGACGGTGTGGATTGGAATTCTGCAATTCGGAAAACCTGTAACGGGCAGTTACTTTATGAACGTATAATTATTATGAAATATTGCACATTATTAGTATTATTATTATTATTGATTTTTAAAGTTTTTAATTGTAATCTTTTTAAAATGAACTCTCTTCAGTTTTAAAATATTTTAATATTCAGAGTTTTGCAATTTTGAAGAGTTATTATTGACAATTCTTGAATTTTAAAAAGTTGGAATTAGAAAATATTCAATTTTCAAGAATCATATTTTAAGGGTTAGTAATGTTTAACATTTTTTTGCAATAGTTAATTTTTGAAGACTTACAATGCAAAATTCTTCAATTTCAACGATTTGCAATTTGAAATTCTTCAATTTTGAAGGTTTACCATGTTTTGAAAAAAGTAGAAATAACATTTCTTGAGTTGTGCTGATTTGAAAAATAAAAAGTCAAGAGTTTTAACTTACGAATCTTCCAAATTGATGAAATTTGAAATGTAAATAATTTTAATGACAACATTTTTAGTTGTCAAACTCACATAATTTTTAAATTCTAAATTAAGAAAATAAAAAATTCTATTTTAAAAGTATGTCATTGTAAAGGTGTTATTTAAATAGGTAATTCAGTTTTAAAGACTTACAGTGAAAAATTCTCCAATTTTTGAGGTTTTCAATTGAAGACTTTCATATTTGATGTGCAATGTCGATTTTTTTAAATAGTTCTATTTTGAATTGTTAAAATTAAAATTTATTTCATTTCTCAAGTTTATATTTTAGAAGTATGTAATTTTAAACAGTTTTTCCAGGATCTACTTCAATTTTGAATATTTACAATAAAAAATTGTTGAACTTTTAAGATTTACGATTTAAAACTTTTTAATTTTGAAGATTAACCACATAAACCTCTTTAATTTTGAAAAATTTATAATTAACAATTCTCAAATTATGATGATTTTGAGAACCAATAGTCAGATGTTTTTAATTTTAAATCTTAGAAGTTGATGACATTTCATATTTAAATTATCAAAAATGAATAATTTTTAATTGTAACTCATAAATTTGTTTAAATTGTTTATCTCAAATATTTTAAATAAGAAATCTTGACTTTGAGAGATCAACAATGCAAATTTTTACAATTTCGAAGTTACAATTAAAAATGGTTAAATCTAAATAATGTAGATTTGAAAATTATTCCATCATCGGGACTAATAATTTATAGGAATGTAACTTCTTAATAATTTAATTTTTAAGAATCACCATTAAAAATTATTTAATGTTAACGAATTTCAATTTAAAATTCGTCAATTTCGAATATTTAAATATCTCAATATATCAAATAATCAAATTTTTCAACTATTATTATCAATAATTCTTTTTTTAATCTGATCTTTAGGAAATCGAACGTTTTCTTCTACCGAAAATGTGGGTAAGAATGTTATAACTATTATTGAATATGAATATTAAATAATACGAAATTCTTTGTTTTCAGTGGAGTGGATTCATGTTTATTTATTAAATGTAAATAAATTCCAGTTGTATTGACTATTAGAAAAACTTGAAATGATTGACTTACAATTAAAACATTTTTAACAAACTTAGATTATAATTAAGGCGATTTCAACAAACGAACAAATTTATTACAAAATACATTTTTTAAATATCAAATCTGAAACAAATTATAATATGTTTACGTACATTTAAATATGTAATGAGTAATTAAACCAATTTTTAAGCTTCAATAAACTATGATGAGATCTTCTTAACATAGGTAATTAGATCAATTTTTAAGCTTTAATAAAGTATGATGAGATTTTCTTAACATGGGTAATTAGATCAGGAGCAACAATTTTATTGATTTGTTTCGAAAATTTCCAACTATTTTGTTGTTTCCACTTTGGGCAAGTAAAAATATTGAAAAACATTATTTTTACCCATTACATTTTTCAACAATATAAGTTCTGCACTTTAATAAAGTTATTAATCACAAAAAAAATCGGAATTTAAAAAAAAATTTGCATTTTTCTATTCATAATAATTGAAGTTATGGCTTTTCTCGAATTACAAACTTCCTTTTGAGGGTTAGATGATTCCGGAGAGCGCCCGCACTGTAAGTTCTTCTCAACTAGCCATATTTGGCAGTTAACGGTGTTTTCCCAAAATTTAGCAATAATTATTTTTAAAGCTCTTAACCATTTAAAAAAATTATTTTAATTCTCATGTGTATGTTTTCTTCACGATTCCAATGATATAAAAAACTCATTTTTCGATTGTTTGCAGTCCGCGGTGCTTTTTCCAATCATGGCAGTATCATTGTAAGGCGATTCAAAAAAATTTTGTATCATGCGCAACCAGAAAAACCATTTGTAAATGGATTCGGTTTCATTACTTATTTGTCAATTCACGTTGACCTTCGGCATTTTATTAACTCCAATAAATACAAAATCGTTAATTTTTAGGGAATTATCACTTAAACTTATTTTTATTAATTATTTCTAATATAGTACAAGACAAACATTTACAGTAATTAAGGTATCATAAAAACCAATCGGAATAGTTTTGAGGAAGAATGAAATTGCTATTCCTAAATGTATAATTTATTATTATTTTCCAAAACCTATTTATTCGTGAAGCGTACCTATTATGTCTGCCTTAGATGTTTTAAAATCAAATATAATTTTTATCTCTTTTTAAATAACTAATATTCCAGAATATGCAAATTAAAGTCTTAATAACAGCGCTTTCAGTTTTGTGGTGTCGTTCACTATATGAGTGTCAGTAATCCCCATGTTTATTACCCTACCTTAGAATCTTTTAAATCTGTCGAACACCTTCCAGAAAACCCTAAAATATGATTTTCAAAAATACTCCTGAAAACTCCGAAAATAATTTTACATTTCTTAAATTCCATAGAAATCCCTTGAAATCGTATCACTTGTTTTGAAATCAAATACGATGCCTTAAATTTGGTGAATTCTCCGAAATCCGTAGAGATTCCTGGAAGCTCCTTGAAATGTCAATAAATTTATTCATTATATCTTTCTAGAAAACCATTGGAATCCTTTGAAATTTTCTAAACATGAATGGAATCTTGTGAAATAACTCTTTTCATAACTCCTTAGAAAAGAATAAAATGTTTGAAACTTACTGAAATCTCGTAAAAAAGATATTAAAATTCGATGATATCTATTAAAAACCCTTGAATTATATTAAAATACTCTGAAATCCCTGGAAAATTCCCCAAATTTTGAATCTGATATAATCTACAAAATCTGTTAATCCAATAAATCATCAAATAAAATCATTTAAGTTCTTTTGAAATCCTTAAGATCCTTTAAATGTTGTAAGATCCCTTGAAATTTGCGAAATCTTTCAAAATTTTATAGCCTCACGAAGCCATTCAAAATTCTTTAGGAATTTTTTCTGTACATGTTTCTGTAAACAGGGTGGCCGTTTCCGAGGAAAAACATTATTGGTCATTTTTCTTTTCGGTTAAATTGTCTACTGTCATTGAAAATAAAAAGTTCGAACTCATAAGGCCGAATTCTTTCATTCAAAGTAATCTAAATTAAACTGCATATTAAATAATTAGCACTTTTACTTAAAAACAGAAATATTCAAATTGCATAAAATAAAATTATGACGTTTAACATCTAAATTTAGCACTTTGAAATTATAAAGATTCAAGGATTTCTATTTCGAAAAATTCAGTTTCAAATTATTTAATTTTAAATTACAATCTTTTAAATTTAATAGATTCAAAATATAATACTTTAGAATGAAACAATATTTGAATGAGTTTTAAAATTGAATGAAAGCACTTATATATAAATCTATATTGTAAATAATTTATAAACTTTCAATCAAACGTTTAGATTTGTTTCAATAGAAAGAAGGCTCTGAATTCGTGAGTTTTTGAATTTGTTAAATTCTCTAAATTACTTAAATCCTTTGAACTCCCTAGATTCTGTGAATTCTTTAGATTTTATAAAATCTTCGAATTTTCTAAAATCTTCAAATTCTCTACATCCCCAGAAATCCAAAATATTCGGGATTTCTTGAATTCTCCAAATTCCCTTCTTTTTATAAATTGCTGAAGTGCTTTACATTTGCATGCGCTCCTGAATATCTTGAATATTTAAAATTCTTTGAAATCATGTAATATTCTAAAGTCTCTAAATTCCTTGAATTTTCTACATTCCTGACATCCTTTGAATTCTTCGAATCCCCCCAATTCCTGAAAAATATTGTAAATTTTCTGAATTCCCTAAATTCATTGAATGTTTTGAATTACTATGATTCTTTTAAATTCATTTGAAATCTTTAACTTATTTTGAAGTCCTTGGAATTCAGAAAGTTCGAAGAATTTAGAAAATTCCACGAATTCAAGGAAATTAATAATACAGGCTATTTTGATTAATTCAGACACATCTAGGACTTCAAAGGAATTCGCTTGACTTTAAGAAAGTTAAAAGAATTCAAAAGGAATTAAAAGAGTATTAAAGCATTTCAAATAACTCCAAAGAATGAAAACCCATTAAAAACTCAATCATTTTGAGGTAGCTTTTTAATTTTGTATGACCCTTTTCACATTATTCAGTGTAAAAATAAAAACATTTTACTTAAAAAATAATTCATGCCTCTTAAATTATTATTTTTGGAAGTGATTAAACTGTACAATTCGAAAAATTGGAGCCAAATAACCTTTCTATATTTGTATAATATTCATTGACAACGCAATGTTTTTGGGACTCTGTAGCGCACGTATAATATTGCTATAGTCAATAATAATATTTAAATCAAATATTTTTCTTCCTAATAAGGACAAAGAGTGTCCCACACAAAGACTTTTGGAGGTTCGAAAATTCTTTATATGACCTTATTATGATTTTTGCTTGAAAATACAAACTTTTTGTCTAAAACATTAACAATTCCCTAAAATAATTTAAAATTACAAATCTTCTTTAAAATCTATATTTTTGTATTAAAATTAATAGTTTCCAACAAACAAAAAAAACACAATATATTAAAATAAAATATTCTAGATCTGATTGAAATTATGATGATTCTGCTCCCGGCGAAATCCTGCGGTTGTCCTTATGACAAATTTT
>NC_046657.1:14712886-14720029 GCF_010883055.1 Belonocnema kinseyi | reverse complement strand
CAGTTTCCGTTTTAAAACACTTACATAATTCAAAATTGCTTAAGCCTCTGAATATTATTCGCATTACAATTTTTTCATATACTAATTTTCGATGCATAACGTGAACGTAACCTAAAATTGCTACAAAATTATGAACCTTAAAAATGTAATGCTTTTTGTTTATATATCCCAAATATTTAAAGTAATTCACATCCTCTAACTTCACTCCCTTCCATATCCCAGTCCATTCTTTCTTTCTTCCTCCTCCTTTTCTATACATTCTAAAAGAATGTATGTATCTTGTGTTTTTCTATCCCACCTCCTCCCCATCCTTTTCTTCTATTTCTTCTTATAAGTCTTCAACTGTTCTTCTAAGTCTCTCACAAACCAGAAACAATTTATTCTTATCTATCCCATTCGTTTCCATCTTATCATTTCCTCTTCCTCATTTCTTTCTTATTTCTCCCAGCAAATCCATTAAATATTTTTTTCATTCTACAATCTCAATAGCTTGGTTAACTGTTTTCCTACCCAGTGGGCAAAAAAATTAAGGATGTCCTAGAGACGGCTTTGAGACATCTCTAAGATGTCTTTTATGACATGTCTTTTGGTCATCCTGTGGATGCTCTTAAAACATCTAGTGTCTGTACGAAAGATATCCCTAGAACGTCCATGTCTTTAAGACGTATTTAGGTCATCTTTAGGACATAGGACTTCTTAGAGAATTTTATTGGCCTGGCATAGGACGTCCTAGGAACATCCCAAGGACGTTCTTGGGATTTTCATAGTTTTGTGCCCACTGGGTACCTATTCTAGCTGTATTCATAACCTCCTAAACCTCTTCTTTCATCTTAGCCCTCTGCGCCTCTTCTTCAAACCTGTTATTTTCCTTATCTTTGTTGTTGATCACATAACTCATTATACTACTTTTTTCTCCTATATTCTTCTCTACTGCTATTCACTTTTCTTAATTCCTTTTTCTTCTCTTTATATTCTTCATTCCATCCACTTTTGTCCCTTCATTCACTAATTTCTTCTCCCATCCACTTCTATCCCTTCCTTCATTAATTTCTCTTTTGCTTCTGTACGCTAATCTTTTTTTTATTTCTAATTTATTTAAGTTTCACGTCTGGCTAGATTTGCATTGAAGTTTTCCTAAATCTATAGAACTTTATTGAATATCATATTTTGCCTGGATAGAGGATCTACCAAATTTGATAATTTTCTATACTTTTTCCACAAAGCTTTAGTAAAAGTGGGACCTATTGTACATTTTACATTGGTTTTTGGCATCCGATAAATTTCTTTCTTCACCATCCCAGAATGAATAAATAAACAAAAATGGTGAATTTTTAATTAAGAGTTGACATGAATAAAGAAAATGTCTGTTGCGTGTGAGACTTGCGATTTTGCCGAGCTGCGAAAGCTGGCACAGGCTCTTCTTATTCTTCAATTAAGCTCTGAGTAAAGCAGCCTGGATAAGCCAGCTGGGAATTTTAGAGGAAGGAAGCGTAACTCCGGGGCTCTCGATTTAATTAAAGTATCGAGGCTTAACGAACGTTTCAACGAGAGTAATTCCGCTTGATCTTTTTTTTTCTTGATAGGATCTGTCGTCCCGTCCAGTACATTATCTTTTAGAGCACCATCTGCCCCTGAAAAGTTTTCGAAATTAGCGAAGACAAGAAGGGTATTTTCAATTTAAAAAAATGTTCATCTCAATTAATTTATTTTAAAATTTGGTCAATTTTTCATTTTTAGGGTTTCGGAGCCCAGGGAAGAAACCCTTACATTTTCAGTTGGGGGTCCGTTCGTCTATCTGTTGTACTTTTACCCAGAAGGGGAAATTAGGGGAGGGTAAATAGGGAAAATAGGCAAAATAGGGGGAGGATGAGTAGAAGGAGTAACTGAAAATGAGGGGACGGAAGCAAAAGGAAGTAAAAGAAAATGAGGGAAGTGGCGGGAAATTGAGGGAAAATAAGGAAAAGTGGGGGAAGCGACAAAAAATTAAGGGAGGGGAAGTAGGTAGGAGGGAAAATTGAATTAGACAATTTTCGGGTGAATATTTCAATTATAAGTCAATACATTTTTAAAGGGTGTTGCAATGAATAATCCCTCTAAAAGACTTTTTCATTTAATCTTTTATACAAGTGAAGTCACTTTTTTGCTATTACTTGAGATTCCACGTCTTATAAACGGAATTAAATTGCAAATATATTAAACTGAATATCTTTCAATGTTAAATCTTCAAAATTCAGGTTTTTACTATACAGTTTCAATGTTGACGATTCTGCAATAAAAAATATTAAAAATTGAGGTACATTATCTTATACTCTATAATTATATTATTTAGAAATATGTTGAGTTTGCTTGAAGTCATACGAATTCACAATGAATTCTTTCGAATTCTTTTGAGTTCATTGAATGCATTGTATTCTTTTTCATTCATTTTGATATATGTATTTTTTCGAATTCTCTTAATTCCTCTAAATTTCCTGCATTCAGCTAATTCCTCGAATTCACAGCATTTCTGCAATTCACAGGATTCCTTCAATTCTCTGAATTCGTTGGAATCTAGGAATTATCGGAATTCCTTAAATTCTCTGAAATGCTTGAATTATCTGAATTCGCTTTGTTCTTTAAATTCCTTAAATTCTCTAAATTATCGGAATTCTTTAAATCACCTGAATTACCTAAATTACCTGAACCTTCTGAATACCTTGAACTCTTTGAATTCACTTAATTCTATGAATTTCTCAAATATTCTGAATGATTGAAATTCCTTAGATTACCTGAATTATATCTATTATCTGCATTCTCATTAAATTCTCTAAATTTACTGCTTTCAATTAATTTTGTAACTTTTATTCATTACTTTAACTTTCCAAATTTCTTAATTTTATGGAATGCCTTAAACTCCATGAATTCTGTGAATTCCTTAAATACGGTGATTTCCTTCAATTCCGTGAATTCCTTAAATTCCTCAAATTCATAACACTCCGTGTATTTCTTTAATTATTTTTATTTTAAGAATTATGAGAACTTCTTGAATCTTTGAATTCCGTAAATTGTGTGAATTCCTTGAGTTTCTTGAATTTAGTGAATTCTTCGACTTTCGTGAATTATGTGAATTCCTTGAATGCCTTGAAATATCTGAGATTAAATCAACACAATTCAGAGAATTTCAAGAACTTCAAAATAATGAAAGCAATTGTGGGGAATTTAGGTGCATTCAAAAAATTTAGACAAGGGCAAGAAATATTTTAAATATTCAAATAATTCAGATACTTCAAAGAATGGTGACCAATTCTGATAATTCAGAAAATTCTAAATGATTTATGAAATTTCAATGAAATTAAAAAAATGTCCAAGAATTTAAAATTGTTTAAAATCATTCCAAGCAATTGAACAAATTAAAAAATATTAGATAGAATTCAACGAATTCAAAGAAAATCTAGTGAATTGAGAATATTTTAAAAATAATATTCTTTGAATTATAAAATAAATATTTCTCGATTCCAAACCTTCAAAACTGAACTCCCCTTAAAATTTCGAAATTCTAATCTAGGAATTCTATTCTATTTATTCTATTCTATTCTATTTATTATTCAAAATTACATACCTCTAAAAAATAAATCTGGAAAATTGAATAATTCGGAATCCTAGTTATGTTTTTGAAACTTAAGAATTTTTAATTGTAACTCTTCAAAAGAGTAGAGCTATGAATTTGAATTTAATTTTGAAATTACTTCAAGTTGGAAGATTTAAAATTAAAAACTCTTGATTACCAAAAAAATTTTAAGAATTTTTACTGATACATCTTTATAAAATCAAATAAATGTTCATATTAAATCTTCATAATTAAATAATTTATAATTTTTAACCTTTATAATTAAATATTCTAAGAAAGCATTTAAAATTGTTTTAATTTCTAGTATACAATTTAAATATTAGAGAACCTTCAATTAAAAAAAAATTGTATACTTACATCATTTTAATGTATCTACATTGCGCATTAATGAATCATTAATTCCAAATTTTCACAAGTGAAGTATTTTAAATTGTCAATTAGACATTAATATGCAAAATTAAATAATTTGCCATTCTAAATATTTTTCTGAAATTCAAGAATTCTCAACTGAAACTCTTTGAAATTGAAGAACTGTGAATTTGAATATCTTTAAAATTGAAGATTTTTTAATTTCACATGATTCACAATTACAAATTATGAAAGTTTTAAGCTTTACAATTCAAAATTTTGTAAATTTTATGATTCACATCTGAAATTTCTTTTATTTGGAATATACAGACATTAAAACCCCCTGACTTTTCATAAAATTCAGGAGTTTTTATTTATAAGTCTTTAGAATTTAAGCAATTGATGAGAATTTTGTTATTATATTTAGATTTAGGGATCCAGAGAAATTTATGTCGAATAATAATTTTTATTGAAATCTGATTAATGACCCATTAACAGCCACTGTTGCAACTGAGCAACTTTTTCTATTTTCCTAATTTTCAGGTAAAATTCTTAAAATTGTGAAAAATAGATACGGAAACACTTTTGTGTTTGTACGTGGGATGAACATTTACGAATGAATAAAAAAGCAAATTTTTGAAAATTAATAACTGTGTCATTTTTTAATAGCCGATATTTTTTACTCTCCATTTTTAGACTTGAAACACTGTCAAAAAAAATTTGATTATTAATAACAATTTATATAAATAAATATATCAGTAGTCCTTTTCCTCCTGATAGAAAGACATAAAATTTTTTTTTATTATCTTGTGAATCAACTTAGTTTTGAGAATTATTCAGCAAAATCTACAAATTATGTTAAATTCACCAGAATATTTCTCTTAAGGAAAGAAATTTCTTTAAATCACAAAATCTTTTCTTTGACTTCAAGCCAATGCAAATTTTCCTTTGATTTCAAAAATTATTTTTGCAGATTACTGATAAATCTTTCAAATGCCATCACATGTTTTTGTGAAAAAATGAATTTTTCAATTTTTTTTCTAATTTTTTTAAACAGTTTGTTTAAATATACGTGAAAAGGAAAATTTAAAAGCGCCATTCTATTCTGCGCCAGAAATGATATGAGATCCATGTATTAAACAATTTTTTTGTACTAAATTTAATTTTGAACTGTTTAAATCTCAATGTTTGTTTAAACAATATTTTTTCTTTCTGTGAATCGTAGAAATTTATTTATTTCGTCAGTCAATGACACAGTAATGAACATTAAAAGTGATATTTTTTGTAAATGATTTAAATAATTAATAATGATTGATTTGTACGTTTTATGTGATTTTTTTTAATCTCTTATACTATACGTCGCTTATATACTATATTTTCGTTATATTATGAATGTCTTTTTTTTTCATGTAGATTGAGTTGGGATAAGTAATTGAATAAGTAATTCAATTTATTGATTTCAAAATTTTAAAATTTTAAATTTAAATTCATTTTAATAATAAATCAAAAATGTAAAAAGAAATACAATTTCAAAATCAATTGATTAATTTTTTTAATAATTGTGAATTTAATGAAATATCCTATTCCATCCACAAAATAATAACCTTTCACGAATTACAGGGAAAAAAATTGTTTAAAAAAAGGAAAATTTGTTAAAATAATTTTGAATTTCTTAATCAAAAAAAAATTGCCCTCAACATTTTTTAATTATGCAAATAATTTTCAAATTTTTGTCGATATACTGGAATAAATAATATAAACAAATAATAATTCTTCAAAAAAATGAAAATTATTTAAGTAATACTTGATAACTTATCACATATCTAAGAAAAATAATTAACGTTTTAAAAAATCAACCTTGTTTGGTATTCTTTTGAGTGAATCCTAGTATTTTTCAGTGTTTGGGGCCTTTTTCGGGCACAGTTAATTGTCATTTTTGTTAATTATCATTTTCAAGCTAATACCATAAATGCATTACAAATATATATTCTACAAAAAAATTTTCCAATTTGGACATTTTTTCAGACAAATTAAAACTAAAAATTATGCAAAGTGGTATTTAGACTCATTCCTTTTTCATGTATTACTGAGGTTTTTTTTCAAAAGTTCCTTATACCAATTGCATGCACTACTTCTTAATCTATATTAATTAATGATTATCACATCTAATTTCTTTCTGCAAAGATGTGAGAAACTGAAAAATTCTTTTACAAAAATTATTATGAGAAATGAGAATTCTTTATGTTTGATAATGCTTGCAAGTCTTAAAATGTTTTTGAAAAACAATAAAGGGGAACAGACAGATATTTCCTTGCAATTTTCAATAGTTGGAGCGCAAATTAAATCATTATTATTATATAGTCAAAAACCGCACAACACAAACCACGTGATCAAATTAATATATTTTTTGTTTCCTGTCGTTTTTACTAAATTGTAGTAAGTTTAACTATTGGACCACGTGATCAAATTTATCGATTTAATAAGTACCGCATGCGCTTATTTTCTATTGTGAAATTTCTACCTGGAAAGAAAAAATATTGCAGTTCTCGAAAATGTATGTTCATGTATTTCATGCTGTGACTCTTCAATTATGTGACAAACTCGTAACAAGCGAACAAATATCAATTTTGTTATTGATGTAAACAGCTTATTAAAAATAAAAAATATTATTCTGATATGCATATTGGGAAAAAGGAGGTTTTTCCTAGTTATTAAAAACATCAAGTTTCATCTCATACACTTGGTATTAATGTTTGACCCTCAGCGTGCTGACATCTTGAATTTGCCCTATCCAGTCTGAAAGACGTAATAATGAATCTCGAAGTTAGATGGCACCCGAAGATGCGCAATCCTGATCGAAATTAAGTCACCGAGTAGTCTAGTTTTAGTAGACCATGGGCCATGAATGCAGAAGTGTCAAAATAAAGTCATTTTTTGAGTGAAAAAGTTAGCTGCGGTACTGACGTGTGATATATGTGGGCTGTGGAGCGAAAGGAGATAAGGTGATAGTAAAATCCATACGTATAAATGTGAGGGAAAGCCAAGGAAAGATTTGTAAGAATGTGAACATTTTTAGTTTCGAGGTTACGTTTACAGTAAATAAACAACAACAATAATAATAATGAGTGACAGCTGGTGGGGCTAGGAGTATTGAGCGTTGGGAGGAGCGGGTGAACGAGTAGGTCGGT
>NC_046657.1:14707802-14712786 GCF_010883055.1 Belonocnema kinseyi | reverse complement strand
AGGCGGGGTAGGGCCGGCGCACACACCGAAAGTTGTTGAATTCCAAACCGAACGTGATTTTCTGTTTCTCGCGTTCGCGTTTCCCATCACTATAGCAATCTTTGCTATAGCTAAGTCGGTCGCCTGGCTCTGTACGACCTGTACGCCAAAAATGTTATGAACACTGAATTACCTAATTATATTCAAATTAAAGAGAGCCTACAAATATTCTATTATTATTTTTAAATTTCGTTACAATAAATAAATTAAAAAAATTCTTTTCGTACTTTATAATTTTAGTGAAATTTCTAAATTTATTTTTTCAAACTAAACTTAAAATTTGAATGAAATTAAGATGTTTTAAAACATCAAATTAAATTTAAATAAAACTTAGCTAAATTCAACATTTAAATGAAATTTATGTGGATTTAAGAATTAAATAAAGTTTAGTTAAATTAAATTAATTTCTTCTCTGGTTTCTTTTAAAAGAGACATTTTTTAGATACTAAGTAAATAAGTTTTAAAACAATTTAATTCGTACTTTAAGATTTATTGTAGTGCAATTTTAAAAAGTATGTGAATAGATTTGAGTTAAATTCAAAATTGAAGTAAAATTTAGTTAAATTTAAGTAAATTTCAGTTAAAATTGTGGATGTTGAATGGTGGTAAATGGTGTTAAACTTAAGTACAATCTAGTTAAATAAAAATGAAACTGTCGTTAAATTTCAAATTTGATTGAATTGGATACAGATATGTGGGTTTTTTTCTAGGCTTCAAAGATGGAGAGCATTCAAATAAGCTAGAGAAATAAAAAAATGTTTCCTTATTTTTATAATAATTAGTTAAATTTAAAAGAAAACTCAGGAAAGTAATTAGGACTCACATTTCTCAAGTTTTTGGTTTGAAACTTTTCACATATCGACAATGTCAAAATATGAAAGGAAGCGTTTCAACTTAGGCATAACTATTTTGTATGGAAACACTTTATTATTCCACAATTTTATTTCAAATTAGAAGTATCTTAGCAATTAAATAATTATTCCATTCAAAATTATTTAGTTTCGAAAATTGGATTATAACTTCAAAGCCTTTGAAATTAAAAGATTTTAAATGAAAGAAATTTGAAATGAAAACAAGTAACATTACAGCGTGATTATTTTCTTTTAGAAGCGTAAAAATAAAATGATAATTAATCAAAAAAACTACATACTATACATATGCATACTACATGTAACTATACATTTTTTGCAGCATCAGGATATAAATAATTTAAAGCTGCAATAAGCAGATTTTTCGATGTCAAACCTCGTGAAAAATTGGAATAAATGTAAAGTCTTCGAAATCGAAAACTTTTTATAAGGAGAGAAATTTTAAATTGAAGGGTTTTAATATATTTTCAATTTAAAACATTCATATCTAGAGAAAATTTTGAATGAAATTTTTGGATCTGTGAAAAAAATAAATTTGTCTATTTTTTGAAAATTTTCAAAATTTTGAAAAGTATATAAATTTTCTAATTTTCATCAAAATTAAACATTTCATTTGGATAATTTGCAAGTCTTTTACTCATCTATAAGAAACTTTTACGAAATTTTTTATAATATTAAGAAAAAAATTTGAACATATTGAAAATGCTATAAATTTTTTAATTTTGGGCTAATGGAAAAAATCGGCTAGAATAGTTTTGAAATATATTTGGTATCTAGTGAAAATTTTGAATAAGATTTTTGGATCTATGAAAAAAATAGTTTTTTCTATTTTTTGAAAATTTTCAAATTTTTCAAAAGTATATAACTTTTCTAATTTTCATGAAAATAAACTCATATACCACTAAATTCACAAATTTTAAAAAATGCAACAAATTCAGAAAACATTTGTCTAGATCTATAAGGAAATTTAGGTAAAATTTTGTATATAAGTTTTTATAAGGAAATTTCTATTCAGAATTTTCATTTCTTTAACCATAAAAATAGTAAAGACATATTCAACCACAATTCTGGTTGATTTAACCTGACAGTTTTTTTAATTTATTTAAATTTAAACCAAACTTAACTGTATCTTCAGATTCACTTTTACCTTACTTTCCAAACAAATTATAACTTAAATAAAAAATAAACTTTTTAATTCCAATTTGTTATTACTATTTTATACTAACCTCTTTGCTACATGTTAGGCCTAATTTTGATTTCAAAAAGTCTTTTGAGTTTTCGAATTCCCTCAAGACCTTTTCTACTCAATTGAAATTATTTTTTCATTCACTTATAAAGTAAAATTAGATTATTACTATTTTGGATTTCAAAGGCACGATAATTTGGCGCGACCGAACATATATATATATATATATATGCGTGTGTGTGTAAGAGCACAAACTTGCCTGCCGCGCTAACTATAGGTATGTGGTGCAACTAATCTCATGCCGCATCTAGGACATAATATCTTTCGTTGTACTAACAAACCGGCGCAGTCAAGCTTATTAAAGAGGGCGGTGAAAGATTTTTTTTGTTGAGAAACAAGAGTATTCCAAGAGACGAGTCGCATATGGCAAATCATGAACGTTAACAATTATCGGTTATGCACCGACGGCAATGATGCCAATGTTGGCATCATGGACATTGGAAATACGGGAATAAGCATGCCATTCTAACCTGACAAGCTGGGTTGAATCCACGGGAGGGGGGAGAATTCTATGAGTAGGGAGAGCCGCCATTTTACGATGTGCCACTTGATTGTGCGCACGAGTATTTTTGCCGACAAACTGCATGAAAATATAAACATGTGGGCGCTGTCATGTTTGTCGCGGAACATCAAAAGATGGCGGACCTCTCCTCTCATTGCATCAACCCCGCAATGGCATGCCTAGTCCCGTGTTTCCTATGTCCATGGTGGGCATTCTTTGCTATGCCCTAACGTTAGGGCCGTGCGCTGATTGGCCGCACTTGGCGCGCAATTCAAAATTACTTAAAAAAACAATTCTCGTGTTTTAAATCAATATTAAAAAATTCATAAGAATGTACATTAATTGTGTATCTTTTCATTTCAGGGGAAAAAATTATAACATATATTCTATAAATAACAGTTTATTTTCATTAAATTCCAAACACCCACTTATATTTTCCAAAACATTCAGTTTAAAAAGAAATTTTTTGGAAAAACGATTCAAAATAATTATTTATAATGTTTTCTCTATTTTGTATGTATTTTTCTTATAATTCATATAATTATGTAAGCAATAAATACATACATTGTCACGATTGGGTTGTAGTTACGATTCAAATGCAAAAAGTTTATTCTTAGCATACTTTGATAATTTTTTTAATATTTTTCTTAAATTGATTGAAACGTATTTCAATCAATATACTGACTGCATGGGGACATTTAAAAATAATACTAAAAAAACGAGAGAAAAATGAGAAGGAAGGGAATTTGGAGGTTGCCTTTTCCCCTCTTTTTTTATTTAGGCTTTTTAATTTTCATGAGGAAATTTAAAAATAATAATAAAAAAGACACGAGAAAATGTGAATTTGGAGGTTGCCTTCTTTTTCTCTTTTTTTATTTTAGGTTTTTAATTTGCATGGGTACATTTAGAAATAATAATCAAACAGAGAAAGAAGGGGATTTGGTTGTTGCCTTCTCTTTCTCTCCTATTTTCTTAGGGTTTTTTCTGTTTTCATGGGGAGATATAAGATTTTATGATCCAAATCTTATCGTTCCATTCTTTATTTTTTTTTTATTTCCAAGAATTTCGTAATTAACTTTGAATATTGCTCGCTAATGAGAAATTCAAATGTTCTTTTATTTCTAATGTAATTTGTTGCTTTTTCATTCTTTCATTGCTATAAAAACATAATTTCTTATATTTCTTCTTACTACTCGTGCTCAATTTATACTGTGATAAAAGGCGAGAGAAAAATATAAGGAAAGGGATTTAAGTTTTTGCCTCTTTTTTTTTTTAATTTGCTCTTTTAAACATGAATGTGGATATATATATATATATATAACTTTTTATCTAAGTGTCCTTAATTCTTTTTATTCACAATATAATTTGTTATCATATTGATAAATTAATTTTTTTTTAAACAGACAAACCCAGTGTCTTTACGATATCGCAAAGACACCGACACGACATGGACATTGGATGTCGTAACGATATCGCAAAGTCGTCGCCAAATTTTGTGCCCACTGGGAAATTACATCATTTTTTATACACGGAGAAAAAGATATAGCACAATGATATCGCAAAATCTCTATATTGCAAGAAAGCGCAATATTATAATGTACAACCAGGTCCCGGAGCTTTGTACGATATTATAATGCACTAATATCACAGAAAAAAATTAAGTTAAATTTGGTTAGTGTCACCTTTTATACGGCGCGGCGTCCTTAGCAGCAATGGAAAAAAGACAGAGTATGAGTGAGTTCGAGCTGTAAAGTTTATCTGTCAAGGTTAATTTTTGTTCCGGTGAATCTTTCACCTGGAATCGATGTAAACTTTATCATTAATTTTTCCTGTGATCGTTTGTTCACTACTCGAACCATCGCGAGATCATAAAAGAAGAAGCACAATTCTATAGCATAATAAACTTAAATTCTTACGTCATAGACTGCTCAATTATGCGGTATATAATGTAAAAACTTGCAATGTACGATATCACGATTTTGTGCTATTATAATGCGATAATTACTATATATAGCGCAAGAATTACGGTATATATTGTAATTCATGCGATATAGTTTTTTCAGTGTAGGGAATTGAGTGTGGTTAGCAGACACAGCGTGCCTATATAGTTGATTAATGAAATATAGCCCTTTATTTTGAGAATCGCGTTTTTACTTGATTTTTCCTTATATTTGAATTAATATACGAGGGTAGTTCAATAAGTCCTTAGAATGACCAACAGATGGTGCGCGAATCGCTCCAAATCACCTGTTTTCAGTCAGCACCACTCCCGACTAGATATATGGTGCAGTCACAGTCCACATCTTCTGAGTTTACGTGTTTTTATAA
>NC_046657.1:14706066-14707702 GCF_010883055.1 Belonocnema kinseyi | reverse complement strand
TTTGGCGAGAAAAAAAATTCTCTTTCATCACGACAACGCCCGAGTTCACACATGCTTCGTTTCAATGTCTAAAATTGAAGAACTAAAATTCGAATTGGTCGAGCACCCACCGTATTCACCAGATTTAGCCCCCAGGACCTTTTCTTATTTCCAAACTTTGAAAAAATGGCTCGTTGGAGAGAGATTTCCAGACAACGAAGACGCCATTGCCTCTGTAAGTGCTTATTTTGAGGAACTTCCGAAAACGCACTTTTCTGAAGGATTAAAAAAACTTGAAAAGCGATTGACCAAGTTTATAGAGCTCCAAGGAGATTATGTTGAAAAATAAAAAAAAATTTACCCAAAAAAAATTGTTTTTATACTTCATTCTAAGGACTTATTGAACTACCCTCGTACATCATTTGGTCTGCGAAAGCTGCCTATTGAACTTTTTTTATCATCTCCTTGCCACGTTTTAATCGAGAAGAACAATATGCTCAGCTGAATTTATTATTGTTTAACCCTTGTGTGCACACTCGGGTACCCGTGTATCCACCACGGTACATTTTTTCTTGTAACTGAAATAAAAAAAATAGACTTCGGGCCTCCAGATCATCTTCATTTGGTTCAATTGTAAGCGAATCGTGCATATAGGCCATTTAAGACTTTTTTTTGTCAAAATAATCGACTTTAAGTATACCTTTTTGGTGAAAAAATCCAGGGTACCAGGGTACCCACCATAGAGAAAATTCCATTTTGAGTGGATTATAACTTCTTTATCAAGATGCCAACATTGGCATCAATATAAACCGAACTTTTGGCTACACGCGAGTTTCACCTCGAAAAAAGCGTAAAAGAAGGGTTGCCAACCTATAAAATTCATGTACTCCAGCCAGGGTCGCAGGGTTACGCGTTACTCGAACTTTTATAGGTATTTTACATATTATACGTAAAAAAATTTAATAAACGTCAAAAATGACGTAACGACGTGCGTAAAAGATGGGGGAGGAAAACGAGCATAATATAACCTCAATTATAACAGAATGTACTAAGTACGATATTATCTGAATTATTTACGATAACATTTTTTATCACGTCAATCAAAAGTTGGAAGTGAAAAGGGACAAAAAATCCCTCAGGGAGAACTGAAGTTTAAGCGTTTGAAACTTGAAAAGCAAGCAGTTTAAAAATGCACCTCTTGTAATAGTATTTTTTTTAAATATTGTAAATATTGTTGTTCCTTTCTAATATGAACGATTCTCTTTAATTTTTGTAATATTCTGACTTCGTATTTCTTCCAACTTAAAAAGCATCCGCAAATCAATAGACCCTCTGGAAGTTCCGTCTCTATTCTCTAAATCAAATCCATTTTATCAATTTCAATTTTTCTTTTACTAATTTTACAGTAAAAATTTTGATCCTGGTATCTAGAAATGAGTCCATTGCCAGGAATGAAACTATTTTCAGAATATTTAATGATTTTTAGAAGGTTTTTAATTTAAATATATACTTTCTAATTATTTAATACGTACACTTTAATTACATTTTTTCAAATATCATAAATATTATAACCAGAGAGAAATAGAGAGTCACAATGCATTAGAAATATCAGTTGATAGAAACATGGCGCCCCCTACTCGCCCGTATACCCGTGATG
>NC_046657.1:14703097-14705966 GCF_010883055.1 Belonocnema kinseyi | reverse complement strand
TAGAATTGCGATTGTTGGTATTTTACTGTTCGATCCCGAAGCAAGCAATTTTGTGACAGATACAATCTGACAGATAAATGAGTCAATTTCGTGTGCTTTTAACTGTGCAGTGTTTCACATTAAAATCCGTTTGTACATTTTGTACATTTTGTATATTTGTGCTATAATTATTATCCATAGCTGGTTCAATTTAATGCCAGATTAAGCAAATCTGCAAATACCTCTAGAAATTGTAGGTTATGTTTCTATGTTTACCTTTCAGCTTCACTCTCCTCATCATTGTTTCAGGTTCTTTTTTTCAGAATTATCACACCAGGTGCGATCGAAAAATCGTTGGATTATCAACATTAACCCCTAAATATTTGACTTAAAAAAAAAGTCAACCACACATTGTAAGTCACAAAAAATTAAAGAAATGCACAACTTTAAGTCGGGTGGTCACTGACTGAGAAAACAGGGAACTATAGCCCAGATTTTTGAACACCAAGAAGTACTTTAAAGTTTAGAGGAAAACCCGAAATTTTCCAGGTTAATTTTTTACTTTTGTTGATTTTATCTACATTTTCCTAAAAAGTCATCTTTTTTTGGGTAGCGAAATCAACTATATTGTTGAACACTCGTCTATTTCGAACAGCTAGTTCGATCTTTTAGATCGTTTAGGTTTTAAATTAGAAACAGTTAAATTAATTCAAAAAATACGAATTTTCAACGAAATACTTAAATTCTCAACTACGAAAAAGTAGTTTGAAAAACAAACAGTTGAATATTCAGTTTAAAAAGTTAATGAAAAAAACGATTTTTCAACAAAAGAAATTAATTTTGAACTAATTGTAAGATTACGAATCTTTTACAAATAAAATGAATTTTAAAGAAATTAGTTCAACTTTCAACCAACAAGTTGAATTTTCAAGAAAATACTTGAATTCTCAACTAAAACAAATTAGCTTTCTACCAAACAGTTCAATTTTTAACCAAATAGTTAAATTTTCATTTAAAAAAATGAGTTTTAACCCAGAATATAAATTTTCAACAAAAGAGATGAATTATGCAGAAAGTAGTTTAACTTTCAAGCAAAGAGTGGAATTTTCAATCAAAGAATATCATTTTTTTATAAAAAAACGCAATAGTTGATATTTCAGGCAAAGAAGATTTTAAATTATAATTTAATAAAAAATTAATTTTTAACCAAAATAAGATTTTTTAATAAAATAATTCAATTTTTAACAAACGATGAATTTCCAACTAAGATTAAGAATCTTCAACCGAAACAATGAATTTTGAAGAAAGTAGTTCAACTTGCAACCAAAAAGTTGAATTTACAATCTAAGAAGATGATTTTTTAACGAAAAATCTAATATTTGATATTACAAACAAAAAAAGATTTTGTTTTAAATTAGAAACAGTTAAATTCATTCAAAAAATACGAATTTTCAACGATATTCTTGAATTCACAACTTAGAAAAAATTAATTTTAAAACAAACAGTTAAATATTCAATTAAAAAACTAATTTAAAGAAATTTTTTTACTAAAATAAATAAATTTTCAACTAAAAGTAAGATTATGAATCTTTACCCAACAAACTGAATTTTAAAGAAAGTAGTCCAACTTTCAACAGAGTTGAATTTTCTACCTAAAAGGTTGAATTTTCAATGAAATACTTAAATTCTCAACTAAAACAAATTATTTTTCAATCAAACAATTCGATTTTTAACCAAATAGTTACATTTTTAGTTAAAAAATTGAGTTTTAAACCAGAATATAAATTTTCAACAAAGATTATGAACCTTTAATAAAAAATAAATTATGAAGAAACAGTTTAATTTATATGAAGTATACGAATTTTCAACAAAATACTAGAATCCTTAACTAAAAAAAATTAATTTTCAATTTAACAGTTTAATTTTCTGCCAAATAGTTAAATTTCCAGTTTAAAAAATTAATTTGAACCAAAAAAATATTTCCACAAAGAAGTATTGTTTTCAACCAAAAAGACGTATTTTCAACTAAAATTATGAATCTTTAACAAACAAAAATATATGAATTTTAAAGAAAGTAGTTCAAATTTTAACTCTTTCGTTTAAAAATTCAACTATTTTGTTGAACATTATTCCAATTCCGACAGAAACTTTCATTGGTTAAATTGAAAACTCGATTTTTAATTTGAAAATTTTTACTAATAAATTTCGCAATCAGAATTAATCTCTTTCGTTTAAAAATTCAACTATTTTCTTGAACCTTATTCTATTTTCAACAGAAGCTGTCATCTTTGAAATGAAAAACTCGATTTTTAATTTGACCGGAAAAATATACATCTATAAAATATTTTCAAAATGTCAGTAGTTTACAATTAATAATTATTACAAGTTATCACAAAAATCCAAATAACTATGGATTTGATGAATAGTCCAGAATTGAAAAAGGATAACTTAAAATAAATTATGATTCTTAAGTATGAGAATGCTTTTAATACTTTTACTTGATTAAATAGCAATAGAAAATGGAAAAAGCTAAAAATGTAGAAACTTTGGTCAAGAGTCGAAATTTAAAAGAAGGCAATTTTGTACTTATAGGGTGAGAGACTAATCGACTTTTATGAAGATTAATCGACGTAAAATTAAACTAATGATAGTGTCTAAATGCATATAAAATTCACAGCATGATGATAAGTGGCATTGCTGTGATAAAACTGGCTCCACTTCTACAAACTAGGTTTTCGTAAGATACGAGGGTAGTTCAATAAGTCCTTAGAATGACCAACAGATGGCACGCGAATCGCTCCAAATCATGTTTTCAGTCAGCACCACTCCCGACTAGATATATGGTGCAGTCACAGTCCACATCTTCTGAGTTTACGTGTTTTTATAACCA
>NC_046657.1:14699667-14702997 GCF_010883055.1 Belonocnema kinseyi | reverse complement strand
AGTAAGGCCGCGAGTACCTCGCCGCGCGCCGGCCATAAGCGCCAAACGCACTGTCGCACGCACAAAAGGCGCTACTTGTAAATTGCGATAACTAGGCTTCCGGCTAGTTAATCCAATGTCGCGTACAATGAATAGGTAGAGGAGCTTTCAAAGAACAAGTTGCTTCTTCAATTTTCGAAAACTATTCAATAGGTCAAGAATAATCGATACTCAAAGTTTGCAAAAAACGTCAAATTTTGAACTTTGAAAATTTATAACTTTGTAAATATGCATTTAACAAAAAAGTTGCAAGAGAACTTTTATGCTTAGAATTGTCCATATTTACTAAAAAAAATTTGTCGCATAAAGAAAAACCATTTTTTCCTATTTGTTTAAACAATTGCGTTTTAAACAAAACCTATCCACTTCTCGTAAAATTAACCGGTACCATTGGATTCAGCGGGTCAAAATACATAAGATTAATTATTTTTTACCTTTTGCCTCTTGAATGCATACGGGAACATACCCAGCTCCCGGACTAGAAGCAAGCAATTTTGTGACAAATACAACCTGACAGATAAATGAGTCAATTTCGTGTGTTTTTAACTGTCCAGTGTTTCACATTAAAATCCGTTTGTACATTTTGTACATTTTGTTTATTTGTGCTATAATTATTACCCATAGCTGGTTTAATTTAATGCCAGATTAAGCAAATCTGCAAATACCTCAAGAAATTGTAGGTTATATTTCTATGTTTACCTTTCAGCTTCACTCTCCTCATCATTGTTTTCAGGTTCTTTTTTTCAGAATTATCACACCAGGTGCGATCGAAAAATCGTTGAATTATCAACATTAACCCCTAAATATTTGACTTAAAAAAAGAAAGTCAACCACATATTTTAAGTGACAAAAAATTAAAGAAATGTACAACTTCAAGTCGGGTGGTCACTGACTGGGAAAACCGGGAACTATAGCCCAGATTTTTGAACACCAAGAAGTACCTTAGAGTTTAGAGGAAAACCCGGAATTTTCCAGATTAATTTTTTACTTTTTTTGATTTTATCGACATTTTCCTAAAAAGTCATTTTTTTGGGTAGCAAAATTAACTATATTGATGAACACTCGTCTATTTCGAACAGCTAGTTCGATCTTTTAGATCTTTTAGGTTTTAAATTAGAAACAGTTAAATTCATTCAAAAAATACGAATTTTCAACGAAATACTTAAATTCTCAACTAAGAAAAAGTAATTTGAAAAACAAACAGTTGAATATTCAGTTAAAAAAGTTAATGAAAAAAAAGATTTTTCAACAAACGAAATTAATTTTGAACTAATTGTAAGATTACGAATCTTTTACAAATAAAATGAATTTTAAAGAAATTAGTTCAACTTTCAACCAACAAGTTGAATTTTCAAGAAAATACTTGAATTCTCAACTAAAACAAATTAGCTTTCTACCAAACAGTTCAATTTTTAACCAAAGAGTTAAATTTTCATTTATAAAAATGAGTTTTAACCCAGAATATAAATTTTCAACAAAAGAGATGAATTATGCAGAAAGTAGTTTAACTTTCAAGCAAAGAGTGGAATTTTCAATCAAAGAATATCAATTTTTTATAAAAACGCAATAGTTGATATTTCAGCCAAAGAAGATTTTAAATTATAAATTAATAAAAAATTAATTTTTAACCAAAATAAGATTTTTTAATAAAATAGTTCAATTTTTAACAAACGATGAATTTTCAACTAAGATTAAGAATCTTCAACCGAAACAATGATTTTTGAAGAAATTAGTTCAACTTTCAACCAAAAAGTTGAATTTACAATCTAAGAAGATGATTTTTTAACGAAAAATCTAATATTTGATATTACAAACTAAAAAAAGATTTTGTTTTAAATTAGAAACAGTTAAATTCATTCAAAAAATACGAATTTTCAACGATATTCTTGAATTCTCAACTTAGAAAAATTAATTTTAAAACAAACAGTTAAATATTCAATTAAAAAACTAATTAAAAAAATTTTTTTAACTAAAATAAATAAATTTTTAACTAAAAGTAAGATTATGAATCTTTACCCAACAAACTGAATTTTAAAGAAAGTAGTCCAACTTTCAACAGAGTTGAATTTTCTACCTAAAAGGTTAAATTTTCAATGAAATACTTAAATTCTCAACTAAAACAAATTATTTTTCAACCAAACAATTCGATTTTTAACCAAATAGTTACATTTTCCGTTAAAAAATTGAGTTTTAACCCAGAATATAAATTTTCAACAAAGATTATGACCCTTTAATAAAAAATTAATTATGAAGAAACAGTTAAATTTATATGAAGTATACGAATTTTCAACAAAATACTAGAATTTTCTGCCAAATAGTTAGATTTCCAGTTTAAAAACAGTTCAAAAACAGTTGCATTTTCAACCAAATAGTTAAATTATCAATGAAAAAATAAACGTTAAACAAAAAAAAAATAATTTTTAGCAAACTAGTTTTATTTTAAGCAAAAGAGATGAATTTTCACCTAAGATTATGAAAATTTAACCAAAAAAATTAATTTTGAAGAAAATAGTTTAATTTTCAACCAATAAGTTGAAGTTATAATCTAAATGAATTAATTTTTAACAAATAGTTTAATAATTCATATTTCAACCAAAAAATATTTAATTTTAAATCAGAAACAGTTGAATTTATAAAAAAATTGAAATTTTTAATAAAATATTTGAATCCTCAACTAAAAAAGAGAAATTTTCCGCCAAACAGTTGCATTTTTATCAAAAAAACGCGATTTTCTAACAAAAAATACATGTTCTCAATAAATCCCATGCATTTTTCAATTAAAACGTTAGATTTTCAGCCCAGGGGGTTAATTTTCTACCAAAAAGTCCAATTTTTATCGAAATACATGCATTTTCAACCAAATAATTCAAACTTTAATTTAAAAATATACATGTATAAACAAAAGTTAAATAGTTAAATTTACAATAAAAAAATTAACTAGAAAAAACGATTTATCAAGAAAACAGTTGAATTTTTAAAAAATAGAATGAATTTTTAACTGAAATTACGAATCTTTAACTGAAAAATTACTGCATTTTTGAGGCGAAAATACAAATTTTCAAACCCGAAATTGTGAATTTTCAACATAAAAGTTCATTTGAAACCGAAACAGATTAGTTACCTACAAAAAAACATTAATTTTTCTTCTTTTCAGGCATGAACTTGTGTAGATTCCCAAATCAGATCCGATTTGAGATACGAGGGTAGTTCAATAAGTCCTTAGAATGAAGTATAAAAACAATTTTTTTTGGGTAAATTTTTTTTTATTTTTCAACATAATCTCCTTGGAGC
>NC_046657.1:14691721-14699567 GCF_010883055.1 Belonocnema kinseyi | reverse complement strand
CCGGCGAAATCCTGCGGTTGTCACGGGTATACGGGCGAGTAGGGGGCGCCATGTTTCTATCAACTGATATTTCTAATGCATTGTGACTCTCTATTTCTCTCTGTTATAACTGAAATAGAAAACTGTGATTTAAACTTCTGAAGAATTACAGCCATAAATTATTGTAACTAATTTTTTTTTTATTCGTTTTTAAAGAAGGTTCTCAAAGAACCTACGGCTTTGAGGATTACACTCTCATTACGGAATTCGCGCTCGATAATTTCTGTCCCAATTCAAAAACTTCAAGATTATTTGTTATTCTTTTTCAAACCTACTAAAAACAACGCTTTAAACTTACGGATCACTTAAAAACAAATGGCGTAGTTTGGAAAAGGATCTAAATTTTTGAACTTTTGTCTAATTACGAAATTTCGCAAGAATAATTTCGAAATACATAGATTTTATGTCTAGTAGAAATTTTGATTGATATATTTTAACCTATTAAATATTTTTTCTTTTTTTTGAAAATTTTCAAAATGTTACAAATCATATAACTTTTTTAATTTTTATCGAAATTAAAAATGTCAATTAGGATAATTTGAAAGCTTTTTTCCGTGTACCAGAAAGTTGGACAACAATTTTTAAAACTCATACTTTTTTCAAATTTGGAAAAAGTTCTATCTTTTTGAATTTTTTTCTAGTCGAAAAATGTAACTGAGATAGTTTTTAAATATGTTTGATATCTAGTGAAAAATTTAATTAAAATTTCGTAATGTATCAAAAAAATATTTTTATTATTGTTCTGAATATTTTCAAAATTTTCAAAAGTATGTAACTCTTCTGATATTAATCGAAAGGTGAAATTTTATTTTTATAATCTGCTTAACGAACTTAACCTTCATTTTGAGAACCTTAAGAAGTGTATCAATGGCTGGCTCGATTGGACAAATCCTTTAAAAGTTAGCGTGGCTGCAACATTCAGGTAACCATACATACAAACCATTAAAAAACAGAGATGGAATATTTGGACGATTACATTACGCTTATGAATAAGAATATAAAAACTATTATTTCACAGGAACGTTGAAGATATGTTCAAGCTTACTTATGATTCATTTACCTATGATTCTTACCTTTCTTCAGCCGTATTAACCAACTCTCGATTGCACCCGGGCAAAAAGCAAAATTTTTACCATTTTCCCTCTTTAAAATAAAATTTAACTTCTGCCAAAAAGAATTTCTGGGCCTGTCACCTCTAATAATTTTTTAATAAATTAAGAAGAGCGAGACAGCGTTGTCGGTGTAGTTACTTAAGTTATACTGCGTATGAAACACTGACTCCCGACGATCTAAATTGTCCAAAAATAGCTTCAAGCAAAATCAATATAACCTAAAAGATTTACTGTCTCAGTGTGTAATCAATCCTATTTCACTTTTTAACTGCAAGCATCCAACTAATTTTTTTGCACAATGAACACTTTTTAAATGATTAAATTATTTATGCCCTGACGGACCGAAGGAACCGAATGGAGCCTCTACAAAGTACCCGTAAAGGCCCCATTGGGTCTACATTCGGTTCCTTTTAGAAAAAACTCAAAAAAAACAGAAAAATCAACTTTTAAATTGTTGATAACGAATTCTACGTTAAAATTCCCTATAGAAGGTCACGGAATAATCGCAATATTTTTTTGCAACGGTAAAAAGTTTAAAAAATATAAGACGCATAACGCCTGTTGACTCCTACTGACAGGCGATGCGTTTCAAATGTAGCAGTCAACAGGCGTTATACGTATTATATTTTTTTTAATTTTTACCGTTGCAAAACAAACTATTGCGATTATTTCGTCACCTTCTATAGGGAATTTTAAACTTAGAATCCGAATTTCAACAATTTAAAAGTTGATTTTGCCATTTTTTCGAGTTTTTAAAAAAGGAACCGAATGGGGATCCAATGGGGTCTTTACGGGTACTTTGTAGAGGCTCCATTCGGTTCCTTCGGTCGGCCAGGGTCCTTAAAAAATCGTTCTACTCTGCGGCTTGTGTGCATCATTACCTTTGATAACATCCATTATGTCATGCAAGTTAGTTCTTCTTCAGGAATGAAACTGAGTAAATAAACAATTGACGAAATTTACCGTTACGAATCAGGGCGAATTTAAGTGTGGCTTGCACTCTTCCGAATTAGGAAGAATTGACAAGTTTCAAACAGCATTCGCGATAACGAATTCAGGCGAATTGGAGTTTGCCTTCAAATCTCGCGAATTGAAATGAATAAAATTGGCAGTTTCTTAACTCGTGGTTACCACACTTGTGCAAATATGCACCAGCAAATTTTTCAAATAAGTGTCTCTTGTCACTCGGTAGGTGTAAGCCCCCCCCCCCACCTTAAATATGCCTCATGGTACTGATTCATGTAACGTAGGGCCTAGCTTCATTCGCCTCTTACTGTTCGTGAGGTTCACTTCGAAAATTAGGCTTGGTGCAAATTTGCACAAGTGTGATTTCTTAGGTTGTAAAGTGGGTGCTTCGGAAAAAATTGAATTTCGCCTGATAATCGTTTTTTCGACTACATTTTCTTTAGACGTCAGTAATTTTAAACATTATTTTTTATTTTTAGTATAAATTTACCAAAAATCATACCTGCGTGTTAATTACGTAAATTTTCAGAATTCTTGATTTTTTTCAAATTGAATTTTCTTAAAGTTTGAGGCTCTCAAGCTTAAATCATTGTAAAAAAATCTAAATAATGCTAATACGTAAAATTGGTATAAACTATTTTTTAGTAATTTTCCTTTCTTTAAAATGGCTGGCGCATCAACTTCTAGTTATAATCTGCGCAGCAGACGAGCGGTTGTGCGAACATTAGACACTTTGTCCGATGAAGATGAGCATGATGGCAGCGACGCAGAAGGAAACTAGGATGAATTTGTTGTCTTTGACATTGAAAATATTGAGCAGGAATAAGATGATCAATTTATTCAAGAGCAACGCATGCTGCATCGTGATTCAGTATACTTTAAAAATACCTTATTTTCAGACTTCCATAAAAAATATTTATATTTAATGTAATTTGTAGTTGGTAATTTTTCATGAAAATATGTACTTTTGCCTTCAATTTAAAAAACAAAAGTACAATTTTGATAATTACGACAAAAATGGCAATTTTGTGGAAAAAAATGACATTTCAGAACAGTTCTTTTAATTTTTTTCTTTTCTAGCTATTTAAAAATTTTTTATTTGAATTATTTGTATCACTATTACATTTCTTAGTAATTTTCACCCCAAAAGTTTTAAACTGCGAAATCCTAAAACGCACAAGTGTGGTAAGCACGTATGCGCAGATGGAGTGTGGTATCCACGGGTTAAAATAATTTTGCTGACACATTCAAATTAGTAGGTTGTCTACAAAAATTTGAGGAAATGCGGGCAATTCAAGAAGTTGAAGATAAAATTATTTATTTGCGAATTTATACGTATTCAAACAATGCTCCAACTCATGTTTGACTTAAATAGAGATTTATGGGTGCTTCTAAGCTAACTATCAGTTGGAGCATAAGTATTGAGTTTAAAATTTAATTCAATTAACATAAACTATGATGCAAACAATTATTTTCATAAGGTGCTCAACCGCAACAAAAAAATTTTACCTTCATTACAAATGCCTTCTGGAACAAATGATGTTCTCTGCTTAATAATGTTTCATCTATCTCATTGGTTATATTCGACCAAGAAAGGGCTGCATAAATTCAAAATTGTTGTTGTAATCCACAATATTTGAAATAGTCATCTATAGCATTTTGAAGTCTGAATAAGCATTTTTTCGTAATAATTATTTCAAGGCATCTTCATGGTGATACTTAAAAAAGTCACTCTGTCAGTAATTTTTAAATAGTATTATTGTTAAATACTAATGGAAAATTGTAAATTTTATAGCCAAAAATATTAGAAAAATTATTTTTTTGTGGAAATAATAGATTTTTTTCACTACTTAAACTTATGTGGATATATTTTTGTAAAACAATATATATGAATTATGCGACCAGCATGTTCAACAGCTTTAAATTTGAACACATGTGATTAATAAAAAAATATTAGAATACTTCGAAAACAGTATCAAATAAAAATACATTATTTTTCAATATTTGAACTCGATAATGTCCCAATTTAGTATATTCACTCTTCAAAAATTATTGTGCAATACCACCATTCTGGATTATCAACAATATAAGACTTAATTCAGAAGAAGTGCTATAAATTCGCTTTGCCTAAGAATTTAGACAAATTCATAAACTACAAGATACACCTCACCTGATCCAATGTGATTCATTGAAGGAAGAAATTGTTCGCGTAGAACATTATAGTGTAGAAAAATAATACAGCAAGATGACTTTTTTAAAAATATTTTGTTCATAAAAGTTACCACTTGCTACAAATCCTTAAAATTATCATAAATAAAAATCTTTTTATTCAGGCGTAGAATTGATATGGGTGACTGTTTATTTTAAAAAATTTAAATAATTATAAGAATCGCGAGTTTCTGCCACAGTGAAATAACGAAATATAAAAACTGAGATGGCTGAAACATGTTTTAGCAGAAAAATATAATTTGTTTCCGTTGGAACATGCTACAATTTAGTTCTTGTAGATAATATTGTTATTAACAATACAAATATTCAACGTTTATATTTTTATTCAGCTATTTATATAATATACAAATCATTTGGAAGTTTTTTTCTGAGGAAATCTTTATTTGGACAAAAAACACAACTTGATTATCAGAATATTTATAAAAAATCTTAAACTAAATCTTTATGTTTCTAAAGTGTACCTGCAATAATTCTGATATTCAGCGACTTCTCTCACCTATTTTCTTCAAAAAAAAAAAAAATAATAATATTTGTAAAATGTCCAGTCTGGACGTTCTATTTGTTTCAATGATAAATTCTACAGAGTGAAATGAAAAAATTAGGTCTGAAGTTGTTCTGAAGAATTTATTCCAGATCATTAAAACGATAAGATAAAAAATAAAATTGGTCAAGAATGGTTGGCTGTACTGGATTCTGAAAAGTAAATTCCCCGATTCCTCTTACTGTACTGTGGGTTGGTTTAGGGTGCTTACGCCGTACCGGTATTAGAGGAATGGGACTTTTTCATAATGTTCTTGTCATGAAATATTGCCATTATGAGCGAAAAAATGGTGCTTTTTCAAATTATTGTCTTTTCTCAGAATTTTTTCAATTTAGGGGTTTATTTTGGGTTGTCTTGAAAGTCTTAGTCATTAAAAAAATGTGAAAGTCTGACTAAAACTTAATAAACAATTTTCAACTTAAGAATAGCTTCATAATAATATATTCCAGTCTCAGCTCGAATTTGAAAGCGAACGGTCGTGTTTACTACGAGCGCGTAAAGTTCGAGAGTTCGGAGAATTTCAGTGTCTCATAATAAAGTTCTCTTGGCATTATGAGTGATGTAGTGTTACAAGCATCATAAACGAACCCAACCTCTGTTGGAGAGTGCACACGCACTCCCCACAAAATCAATCTTAACCATAAAAATTTATTGGATCCCCAAATAAGTGCACAACCCAACATGTCTTCTCCAACAACAAAAAAACCTGCGATTTAGCCTCTTCAGATACGTTCCCGAAAAAAGATCAAGGAATAATCATCGAATCAAGAGACGAAATTGAACTTAAAGTATGCGTCAAAAGCACCGGTTCCCTCGTCCATTCCGAAAACACCAGATTTGCTTACAAAATCTCAAATGGTCGAATCCGCTTATTTCTCGCAACCAAAGAAATAGTCAGAGAACTAACGGATAAGTACAAAGAGATAACCGTAGAACACCAAAAATTAGAACTTCGAACTCTAGTAAGCCCCTTAAAGAAAATAATTCTTTCAAACGTTTCTCCAGTCATTCCCCACGCAGTTTTAGAAATAGAACTCCAAAAGTATGAAATTATAATACCTGCCAAGATTAGTTTCATAAGAGCAAGTATATTCGATCAAGGTTTCTCTCATGTTCTTAGCTTTGGACTACAAATGTTTATTCACCCGGAGGACATCGAAAAGTTACCAGAATCATTGATAGTAAACTACGAAGAAACTTCCTACCGCATATTTCTAGCTCCGGAATCAACAACCGGTTTTCTGTGCAAGCAACAAGGTCATCTAGCCAAACAATGCGAGTCAAACACAAACATTATGACTCCTAATAAAACAATAGAAACAAATCCAGTTAATCTCGACACTGAAATTGACCTGCCTGAATAGAAAAATCGCCCTTAATTTCCACATATAATTCAGGCGAACAATAAACAGAAACGTCCAATATTAACATCCTCATCAAATAAATCCGAAAGCAATTCAACAACAGGAAAAGATGTTCCAGACTTTCAGAAAAAATCAGTAAATAAAGCAACAAAGAGAAAGATGAAAACAACAAAAATCGACAAACGTGAAATAATCCTTAACAACAATATAAGAAATGCTTCTCTATCCACGAAAGAAATTCCTCACAATAATTCTACTATGTTCCCTCTAAAATTTACGAAATTTAAATTGTTATTAGAAAATTGGTGAGTAGCAGCGGACATATCAAAATTGTAAAAAATTACACAGTTGACGTGAAGGATTTAATATCGGCACTCGAAACACTATATCTTCTATTTTAAGAACGAAAAATGAAAAGCCGTTTCACAAGGTTAATCAAACAACTCAAGAACCTTGAAACACACAAGGCAGATTCAGTTCCATCTGAGCCTGATGACGAAGACTCCCCATCATATATAGATTCTAAAGACGATTTTGATGAATCATATTTATAGACATATTACAATGAAATCTAAATAGATATCGTATCCATCTGAAAGAATTACAGATCATTATAAAGCTTACGGAATTCGAGCAGGATATAAAAAAAAATTTTAATCGTATTAGAGCGGACTGCGCAAGTGGAGGAGTAGTCACCTATATCCACAAAGATATTAATGCTTAGGAAAACGAACCAAACAATAATCGAAGAAGAATTAAAATCCCAGAAAAATAAACAAACTGACTCACACCTTGAAATAGACGAAATTGTTTTGAACTTTACTTCAATCATAAATAAATGAACTTATAAAGCTATGACCAAAACAGCACCTACAAATAAGAATACCCAAACAGTGTGGTGGAACGAACATTGTCTAAAAGCAGCAGAAAATCGTCACGGATTACCTTATTACGCTCAATAATCAATCAACTATGACGACTATATGGAATAAAATCAAAAGAATAATAGGACACTTTTGAAGTACAAAAACATTGGGTTTACAAAAACCAGATGGAACAATAACGACTAATCCTGAAATAATGGCAGACCTAATTAGTGAAGGATTTGCAAAGAACTTCAGGAAGGACAACTACCATCCCTCATTTAAAATATCTAAAGCCTTAGAAAAAACCAAAGCCTCTCTAGAGATAACCGGCGACGATCCATCAAACCCAGAAATCAATGCAGAACTTACATGGGAAAAACTTCAAGACGCAATAAACAACTTAAAAACCAAAATTCCTGGATCTGATAGGATCCCTTATTCTTTTTACAAAAAGTGACCAAACTCTGGACAAAATCACCTCCTTTCGATATTTAACCTGATCTGGAAAATAAAATATTCCCCCAGCAATGGAAAAAAGCTGGAGTGATTCCGATCCCTAATCCTGGAAAAGACAAGACGAATGCAACAAAATATTGACCAATCGCTCTAACTTGCACAATATGTAAACTACGAGGGTAGTTCAATAAGTCCTTAGAATGACCAACAGATGGCGCGCGAATCGCTCCAAATCATCTGTTTTCAGTGAGCACCACTCCCGACTAGATATAT
>NC_046657.1:14674133-14691621 GCF_010883055.1 Belonocnema kinseyi | reverse complement strand
TATAGAGCTCCAAGGAGATTATGTTGAAAAATAAAAAAAAATTTACCCAAAAAAATTGTTTTTATACTTCATTCTAAGGACTTATTGAACTACCCTCGTACTCTAGAAGATAGTAAACAATCGACTCCGGTGGTATCTAGAAAAAAGCAATTTTTCGCTCCTAAACAGAGTGGATGTAAACATAAAAGTCCCACCCTAGATCCACGTATTAACCTCTAAGCTAAAATCCGTGAAGCATTCTCTAACAATCAGCACCTAATAATGGTTAGTTTAGATATTGAAAAGCAGAAGAAATTACATGGAGACACCGAATAATTAAAACCTCGGAAAAAGAAGAAATAAATGGTTAACTGTTAGCTTTTACGAAAATCTATCTCCACCAGAGGTACATCCATGTTAGAGTTAATGGCGAACTGTCCAAAAGATTCACCCTAGAAAGCGGAGTACCCTAAATCTCAGTCACAAGCACAACCCTCTTTCTCATCTCAATTAATGACTTCATACGCAGAATTGAAAAACCCGTAGGATCAACAATATTCGCAGACGACCTGACCATATATTGTGAAGAAAAGAACTTCGAAATCTACTGTAAGAACCCTAAAAAAAGCATTAATCAAAATATGGAATTGGTCCCTACAAAATGGATATAAATTCTCCCAAACAAAAACTCAATATATCAGTTTTTTTCCGTAAAAAATTGTAGAAATAACCTCAACTTTACAATTATACAAACATTAAATCACGAGGGTAACGATAATCAAATTTCTAGGTCTAATATTTGACCAAAAGTTAACATAGAGACCACATATACTCCAACCAAAAGATGAGTAAAAAAAACGGATCGCTATTCTCAAAATCCTAACCAGTAGGAGTTGGGCAACCGACCTTAGCGTTCTTCAACTAACTTTCAAAGCAATTATCCGATCAAAATTGATGAGTTCTGGACAAGAAGGCGACAGGCGCTCGAGAAAGAGTAAAAGTATCGTCCAGTCTGTGACGTCAGGTATAAACAGTGAAATTCGAAATTAAAAAAAAAAAAACAAAAATACAGTTAGATAGTTCTTGAAAAATGAACCTGAGCCTCCATTTACAGTTTTTCACTAGGGCTGCAAATTTTCCAGTAAATAAATAAAAACTGACTTTTTTTTAATAGAAAAAACCATGTTTCTTCACATTGAAATCGGCGTAACTAATATTGGACTCTATTGGAGGCTACAGTGTCTAAAACGAGTCAAAAGTTAATTTCTAATGTTTTTTTAATCCGAATAAAAAACCACGTTTTTAGACTGTAACTTTAAAAAAGTGATCGAGGAAGTTTAAGCTACAACAAACTTCAAGTGAACGAATTTTCCGCCATTGTATTGGCCAACTTTTTGGAAAATCTGAATTCCATTTGATTTTTAGCTCCATAATTACAGCGAGTTTATTACGAGCTCGGGACGTGACACCACAGGATTTTTCAGGGGACGCCGCCGGAACGCTGACTAGTGCGAGCGAGTGGACAAAACAAATGATGGGCAAGGAGGATGTTTCAGACTTCAGACAGCGTCCCCTGAAAAATCCTGTGGTGTCGCGTCGCGAGCTCGTAATAAACTCGCTGTAATTATGGAATTAAAAATCAAATTAATTTGAGATTTTCGAAAAAGTTGAACAATACATTGGCGGAAAATTCGTTCGCTTGAAGTTTTTCATAACTCAAACTTCCTCGCTCACTTTTATAATATGAAAGTCTAAAAACGTGGGTATTCATTCGCATTTAAAAAAAAAACATTGAAAATTAATTTTTGACTCTTTCTGGACACTGTAGCCTCCGCTAGAGTGTCACGAATAAAACACGAAAAGAAATTTGTTAATTAGTTGATAAACGAATTACTCACGGCAAGTTGAATGTGAAAAAACATGGTTTTTCCAACTTAAAAAAGTCAGTTTTTATTTATTTACTGGAAAATTTGCAGCCCGAGAGAAAAACTGTAAATGGAGACACATGTTCATTTTTCAAGAGCTATCTAACTATATTTTTGGTTTTTTCAAATTTCGAATTTCACTTTTGATACCTGACGTCACAGCCTTGACAATACTTTTACTTGTTCTCGAGCGCCTGTCGCCTTCTTGTCCAGAACTCCTCAATTAAACTACGGCTCTGTAATGTACAATTCAGCTCAAAAAGATACCCTTGCACTACTAGATCTCATCTACAACACAAGTCTGGAAATATTCTGTGGGGCATTCCACAATAGACCAAACAAAAAAGTTCGATTAGAAATGAAAGAACTCCCACTAAGGGACAGAAGACTCGAACTCACCTTAAAACACGCACTCTCAATAGCAGCAACTCCCAAAAACTCACCCCAGGAACTATTCTTTTCAAAAGACCCACAAGAATAAACCAATTTACGACCATGTATACCAAAACCTATAAGAAAGATACTAGAAGAATACTTTTCGGCCACATCAACCCAGTTACCCCAAATCTAACACAATCTTCTAACCAAGACCCTTCTTGGTCTCCGCTTCCTGCAAAGTTGAACCTCAGTTTAACGAAAAATTTATAAAAAGATATCGCTGAAAACGAATGGCAGCGATTATATAAATCATCGAAAAAACTACAGAAAACCTTATTCCCCCAAATTCGAGTAGTATATTTTCAGCAGAAATTTCGGCTGTTATGAAAGCTTATGAATTAGATAAAATTCTACCTGGTTATAAATTTGGAATATCTACTGTTTCATAAAGTAGCTTCCAAGACATCAAAACCAGAATTTCTTACCGCCACAGGATGCAACAAATTCCAAAAACCTATACTCAATGCCTGCAAATAAATAAACAAATCGCCGCCATATGGATCCCTTCGCATCAAAATATCACCGAAAACGAACAAGCAGACGTACTGGCCAAATTCGCAACTTCGTTACCACTCGAGGAGGAAAACCTAAAAATATCATTAGCAGATGCCAAAAACTACGTTCCAAGAATCACCTACCAATATTGGAGAGAAACCAACAACAGCACTCAGAATGACGTTTCAACTATCTAGAAAAAGAACCCAGATCACCTGGCTTGGAGAACACTCGCCAGAAGAGAACAAGTACTCCTCATCAGACTTCGAATCGGAAATACCAAATTTACGCAAAAGTGTCAGCTCGATAAATCAAAACCCCCGAAATATGGCCAGTGTAAATGTGAAATCAGTGTTAATCACCTAATTATCGATTGTACAAAGTTTATTGATCTTAGACGTAAACTACCTAGATTTAGATGCGACGTTAAATAAATCGTTTAGAAAAAAAAGATATTCATAGTTAAAGGCTTTTATTAGGTTAAAAATATTGTTTCAGTCTGAAACATTCAATGCCTAACCAATGAAATTTTTTTTAATTAATTAAGAAAAATAATAGCTACTATTGAGTAGCTATTATTTTTCCTAATTAATTTGTATGTATTAACATGGCAATATTTTACTGTTCATTTAAAATGAGAAAATGAAAAACAATTATTTAAAAGTAAATAATTAGAAACTGAATTAATTTACATAGAAACCTGAGTAAAAATACTTCGACTTGAGTTCGACTTGGTTATATCTTGAGTTCCTCTCCAAGACATCGATGCCTGGCTGCGTCTCAAAACTGAGTCTAGACATAGACCTTCGTCTTACTTTTATAACCACGACTGGTAAGATGGCGTTTAATTGTCTCAAGTCGAGCCTAATCTTGGCTAAGACGATGCATACTTGTCTCAGGACGATCCTTGTCTTGTCTCGAACTCAAGTCGAAGAATTTTCAATCTGGACTCTGGAAATAAAATTATTGGCTTTTGATGTATGAATAAGAATTGAACACTTATTATTTGTAGAAAAATATAAAATTATATTTCAAATAATTTAAACAAAGTATTTGTTCCGCAAAATTGGGCTATTCAGACCAAAATATGTGTACAAAGATTCACAACCTAATTTAAAACATTAAGTGGATTTTTGCAGAAGTTAAACTAAAAATTAAGAACCTTTTTTAGAATTGTGGAAAGCTTTAAAAGTATAAAAACATTTTCTTAAGATTCCTAGGGAAATTGAATATGATTTTTCATTTTAAATAATTATTTTAAGCGAATCTTTAAAAGTATTTTAAAATATTAACAAAATTGTCAAAAAAGTGTCTGGAATAATTTAAAGAAAATTGTCATCAATTTGCAAAATTTTTTAACAATTGTGGAAAAATTTGCATAAATATGTTTTTAAATAAATCGATTTTTCCTACTATTTAAAAAAAATCCTGTAAAACTGTCGCATTTTTTCTTCACACACACACACACACACACACACTTCGTTTAAATAATTTGGTATCATTTTAAATTTTAAATCGATTTTGAATATTTTCCAAACTTAAGATAACTTAAGTTTTTTCTGCAAATAATAAGCAGGATTTGCTAAAAATTGTAAGAAAAATTCGATTTATTTGAAAATATATTTAAAAGTTCTCAAAAAATGTAAAACATCTTCTAAATTTCTCAAGATTTTGAAATAAAATTCTGAAGCTTTTCAAGGATGTTTAAATGATTAAAAATGAAAATAATGTAAGTTCTGATTTAAGCAGTTTTCAGTTTAAAAAAATTATTTTTCAATTTTAAATGTTTCTTGCTTGAAATTTCTGAAAATAATATAACTTTAAGTATTTTAAAGTACATTGATTAATTGTCGAATGAACATGATAACATGGATTTATATTTTTGGAACTGAATTTAAATCTTTGAAATCTATAATTTATTAAAGTTAAAAAATCTTAATTTTGCTGTTTATCTGCATTAAATTTAAAATTGTTAAATTGAAAAGTGTTAATATCTAACTTCCATGTTATAAATGTAAATTATTGAGCATCTGAATAGAAAATTTTTAAATTGAAGTTTGTTATTTTATAAGTTTTATTATTTGACACATTTGAAATTAAATACTACAAAAAACAATAAAATCGAAGGTCTAAACATAAACTGTTAACAACTTCGACCCAAATTTCTTAACGTGCGATAACGTGTCACGATTACTCGAATTTTATGGAATACTTCGCTAGACGGAATAGAAATTATCTCCTATTACGTAAAAACAACTATTGTCTTTAACAAGTGATTTTTTAGGCTCTAAAAGCTCAAGAAAATAGGCCTCTTCCCTAGTCTGAACCTTATTATTATTGTCTTTTTTTTTTAAAGAAACATTTATTTTTCTCGTTAAACCATAAAACTGACGATTACTAGGACACCTTAAAAAATTTCAGGTGAGGATTGTTCTTGCCGAGGACTCAACAATTTTTTCTTCTAAATTCGGAATGGCAGCCCCAAAGGAAGAAGCTGAACGTTTGGTAAAGCTGGCAGAGTCTTGTATCCTAGATGAAAAATTCGACGCAGCTGAAGACTATATCCAACAAGCTTTGAACATCCACCCATCTCCTAAAATTCAAGGTTTACAACAATATTTTTATATTAATAACATTGTTTTTTATTACTCCTCCGCGAAAGTCAATGTTTCGTGGTTTTATACAGACACAAAAAGTCTTTAATTTCAGAGCGGTAAACCAACCGTGAAAAAGGAGATTCGCGAAACAGAGTAGGGAAAGCGTAAAAAAAAACTAAAGAATCGTGGTGGCTGAAGATTTCCTAACCTTAAATTTACTGCTTTGATATTGGCTCAAGTGAATTTAGGTTAGCTGCATTAATTCAGCCTACGCGCGCTATCTGGTGGCAGGAACAAGCAGTGCCGAGCAATGACAGTTCATTTCCATTCACGTCAAGCAGTCTTGATCCAGTGATGAGTCTTTTTTCTTTTCCAGTTATTCAGTGTTTTCCATCGAACTTTCTCGCCGTGAGGATGTGATAAAAAATATTGTGTGTGGCAGGTGCGAAACGCTGATTTCGTTCATTTGTGAAGTTCACAACACACTCTGCCGCCTGGTTCCGGAGCGGCGCCTTCACTCGATTCTCGCTTGCATTGCGAACTTCACACTTCCGGAATAAGCCGTGTTTAGCACTTAATACACAAATAACTATTATTTCATTAAATAACAAATCTTTCTACAGAAGCACTCTCCCTACTGAAACAGCGTTCAGGAAGAAATGAAACTGCAGAGCCCACATTAAGACGGAGAAAGGCAGAAAGTGAGGATTCTCCTAAATTTACTGAGGAACAAGTGCAATTTGTTGAAAGGTGATTCAATTAATTAAAAATTGAGTACGAGTCAGGTGTGTCAGGACCTATAAGTGGTCGTTCGATTTAAATGATACTTGCTGAAATTGTAGTATTACGTAAGAAATATTAGTTGCCCCAATGATTTTTTTAAATTTAGGTCTATCCAGAAAGTATCCGACCTTTTAGTCTAACTTTGTCCCTAGTTTTACTGTTGTCAAAAACTGGTATTTACCATTTAGGTAGGATCTCTGTAAGACCCTCTACTAAGCGACAAGGATCTGAAAGTCTGTAGTAGACTGGTGTACGTAGTTGCGTAAACGTCTAACTATGTACGCGTCGCATTTAAGGATGACGGAATGCACCGAATAAGAGTTTGGATTGAATTTCAACAAAAACTTTGAAATTTATTTTCGAAAACCATCATTAGGATTCGAATAGTGAATGATGATGAGCCTGTGAAGGCGAAGTACGACCACTTTAAAATCGCCTAAAACCCTTTATAAATTGAGTATTACTCGTAGGCTCATCAAAATCTCTGAATCATGACGATGGTTTACAAACATAAATAGCCATTTTTTGGCCAAATTTAGTGCACAGACTTTTTAAGAAGCGTTCCTTCATCCTGAAATTTAAGGCGTACGTGGGTAGACTTTTACGCAACTGCGTACGCGTGTGGAGTGAATAATCGCAGGTGCTTGTCACTTAATGATTATTCATGAACTACATTACTAAATTTAGGGGGGAGGGGGGGTCAGACAACGCTACAGTTCTATAATAACTTGATAAGTTTGAACATTACTTTTATATTTCAGACTTCACACTTCTTACCATATTCCCCTCTTTCCCCTTTTTTAAAAAATATTTTATTTTTTTCCTATTTTCAAGAAATTTTCCCCTTTTTTCTATTTTTTGTTTAAATTTTTGTTTTGGTTAATAATTCTACTATTTGATTGAAAATTTAATCACTTTGTTAAAAATGCAACTGCTTTGTTAAAAATTGATATTTTTTAATAAAAATTCAAGAACTTTGTTGAAAGTTGTACTACTATGATAAAAATTTATCTTTTTGGTTGAAGATTCATCTCTTTGGTGGTAAATTAAAATAATTTGTTTCCTTTTAGGTGGAAAATTAATCTTTTTTTGAAGTGAAAATGTAACTTTTACAATTATTGTTGAAAATGTATCTTTTTTTGTTAAAAACTGAGCTGTTTGATTACAATATATCTTTTGTAGTTGAAAATGTATGTATTCGTATTTTTTGTTGAATTTAACTTTTTTTGATATAAATAAAAATCTTTCTTTGCTTAATATATTATCAATTATAATTTTTGTTGAGAATTCATCTGTTTTATTTGAAAATTCAAATGTCTTATTGAAAGTTAAACTACTCTGTTATAAATCAAGTTTTTTTTTAACTGAAAATGTGACTTCCATTATTGCATGAAAATTTACATTTTTATTTAAAAATTGATCTTTTTAAACTGTTTGATTTAAATTTTATCAATCTTTTTGAGGATTTAACTTTCTTATTCAAAACTCTTCTACATCCATATCTACTGGTACACAGAAAATGCACGCTAAACAACAAATGTCGTATTTGTTCAATAATGGTTTAAAAAATGCTACATCGAGAAATTTTCAAGAGGAATGCATTGGTATTGTTAATTTTTCAATTCGACAGTTATTTTGTTTATAACAATTGCAGACCTATAAAAAGTAATTGAATAATTTGAAAATTGTTTAAACAAAAAAACCATATCGAGATATTTTGGAGACGAATCTAGGGGTATTTTTAGTTTATTGATATGACTTTTAGTTTCTTTCAAAATCAATGACATTAGTCTCAAATCTATATCTGAGGCAAACTTCAAGGTTTTAATAATCCAGGTTCTTTTGAGAATTTATTTCTTCGGTTTGAAAATTAAACTAACTTGTTGAAAATTCGTTTCTTTTTGGCTTGAACATTCAATAATCTGGTATAAAATTAAAGTATATAGTTGAAAATTAACCATTTTTGTTTAAAATTCTTGTTCTCCGGTTGAAAATTCAAATCTACGTATATACAGCATTATATTTTTATGAAAATTTAACTATTTTGATAGAAAATTAAACTATATGTATGTTTAAAAATTAACTATTTATAGAAATTTGTGTAGAAAATTAATCTTCTGATTTGAAAATTCATCTTGTTGGCCGAGGATTCGACTATTTTGTTAGAAATTCGTCTTTTTTTGGTTTAATTTAACTCGTAGAGAATTCCTTTTTTCCTTCTTAACAATTAGTTTTTAAACTGAAAACGTAACTATTCCATTCTTGGTTGAAAACTTCTTTTTTTTTTGAAAATTCAACTATTTGGTTGAAAATTTAATTATTTTGGTAGAAAATTCAACTATTTTCTGCTGGCCGAAAAATAAATTAGTTTTGTAGTTCATGTAATTTGTTGAAAATTTGTCTTTTTAGTATAAAATTCATAATCTTTTAGAAATTCTTCCTTTTGGCTGTGGATTCAACTATTTTGTTACAAATTTTGTTTGGTAAAAATAAATTGGTAGAAAATTATTTTGTTGTTTTTGTTGAAAATTAATTTTTTAACTGAAAATGTAACTATTTCATTTTTTGTTGAAGAATTATATTTTTCTGAGAATTCAACCATTTATGATAGCAAATTTAGATATTTCGTTAAGAATCATTTATTTATTTGAAAAATTAACTATATGATAAGACATTCATTTTTTTGGTTGAAAATTAATATTACCGGGTGGAAAATTCAACTGTTTTGTTGAAAACCGCATGTATTTTGTTGAAAATTCGTCTTTTTGAGAAGAAAATTAATCTTTTTTTTTAATAATCATCTTAATTAGAGATTTAACTAATATTTTTTAACAATTCGCGTTTTTTAGTTAAATTTAACGAGTTTAAAATTTGGTTTTTGTTGTTGTTGAAAATTAATCTTTTTGTGTGAAATAAATTTTGAGTTAAACATTCATATAATTGTTTGGAAATTCATCTCTCGTTATTAAAAATTACATATTGGTGAAAATTCATCCTTGTAGGGTAAAAATTGAACTATTTTGCTGATTCATCATTTTGAGATGAAAATTTAACTGTTTTGTTCTTGTTTGGTAATTTAATTATATTTAACTATTTTTTTGAAAATTTAACTATTTATTTTAAAGATTTCTTTGTATTGGAAAATTTTATTCACTACAGAATAACTCATTAGAAATGTGAAAACCTGCAGAAGGTAGCGTAGATTATGGATGACCTTTTAGTATGGGCCCTTAGAGAGCCCTCCCTCCGCCCGATTGGTAAATTACGGATTTTGACCTGGCACAATTATGTCCAAAGTTATAGGACAACGTCAGATACTTACCGGAAATAAATCGAATGCTGGCCCGAAAATATTAACAAATTAGATTCAGCTGCTTAAGAACATTTACTTTTTTTAGAATCAAAAGTGCAAATGATTACTATGAGATCTTAGCAGTCAGTAAAAAAGCAACAAGTACGGAATTAAAACAGGCCTTTAAAAACAGGTGTCTGGAAGTACATCCTGATAAAAACAAGGCACCTGGCGCCACTGAGGCATTTCAAGGTTAATTGTTTATTCAATCCGATTTATTGATTTTTCTTGAGAACATATTTTCCATTTTTGTAATTCTCTTTTTCATAAAGCCGTTGGACTTGCTTTTGGGGTTTTAATTGATCCTGAAAAACGCGAGGAGTATGACTCACAAGGAATAGCAATGAAACTTGAAACAGGTCATTCGATTTTTTTTAAATTATGTAATTATTATTACATGAGTTAATTCAACTGCTCTAATTGTATTACATTTCAGGGGAAATATTTGGACAAAACTTAGCCCTATTGGTGCTTGGTTTTATTGGAATGGCTGGGATTGGTGCCCTAGCTTGGCACGCAACAAAATCTTCACGAGCCTCTAAGAAAAAGTAGTTTATTATCTGACTTCGATGATAAAATAATTCGTGAAAATCGGTGTAACATATTTATTCAGAACTTCCAATAAATCTCTGAACCAATGAAAAGAATGTGCTCATTTATTGAATTTTTTAGACTACGATTTGGATTATGAAATTTCAATCGTTTCCTTGTCGTTTATCCCAATAAATAAATTTTAAAAGTGAGTTCGCAACGCACAAAGCACTTTGAAACACCAAAAAATTCACTTGATGTCCCTGGCGAACCTTCACTACTAGAAGCAAAAGTCAATCCTTTTCTGTCTCTTTGTCAATACAAATTCAGGTGAATCTCTTTCAATACCCTATTCTCTATCTCAAGCTATCGTTTGTCTATCCACGTCAATGTTTGTTTATCTTTTTATCAATCTAAATTCAAGTCTATCTTTTTCAATATCCTCTTTCCTATCTCATCTAACAACGTTTATCTTTTTGTACGTATTTTTCAATCTTAACTAACGTCTATATATAGACATTAAGTAGAAGGATGGCATTAAAAAGTATTGAAAATTGCATTCATCCAGTGGGAAAGTGAGAAATATTGAATACTTCTGGATCCCGTTTTTGTCCTCCTGTTTTGAATTTCACAGAAGTTGAAGTTATCTCTTAAATTGAACCCCTTTCTGTACTTAGTGCCGACAATATTTTTTTGAATGCCACAAAGCAACTAAAAAATAGAAAAATTTTAATCCCTTTTAATTTCGCAAATTTCGATACTTTTATTTACTGTTTTTCAAAAAATAATGAGATAAAAAGCTTTTTAAAACAAAGCATTGGTCATTTTAGGATACCAGGATTAGTTTGAAATTTTTGATCTTGACTTTATCTTCTTGTAATTGATAATATTTAAACAAAGCGAATATTTTGCGATAAAGAGATGTATTGTTGCATACAATCCTATTAGATTTTGCAAATTGCATGATTTTGAGGCGAGTTTTAATGCTTCAAACGAATATTGTATTTTTAATTTATTGGAGGTAACGTCTGGCAGCTCCGATCGGCTTTAAAAGGCATTGGAATCTTATTATTTTCGCCGCCCAATGAGGATTAAAAAACGAAGGACAGAAACAGCATTCTTAGGGATTCAAAATTTTTAATACCTTTTAATGCAAAGCTTCCTACCGGGTATTTTTCAATCCTCTCTTCTCTACTCTGCTGGAAGTAGAAAGATTGAAAAGATAAAATTTGGGAGATAGGAAAACACAGAACTATCCCATCTCTGCCCGGTAATAAGGGTTGAATTCATAAGAATTAAAAATTTGTATTCCTATGAATATGGGATTTTTCCTCCATCTCAAAATCCTCCAACTTCTGTGAGTGAGAACTCATGACTTTTTCCGTCACTTAGTTTAACTGTGTCATTTTTTCCCTGTAGTTTTTTCGTAAAAAGGCTGCAGTCAGACAGTTGACACGTGCCTTTCAAATAAATTAAATCTGCTTCAAATTAAACTTCGACTGAATTAGGCATCGCGGTGTCAGAACGCGGATATCTCTGGCATACGCAGTAGTTGTTCCTTTATATTTCTAGTTTATGAAACGCCATGTCTCAATTTAAAAATATACAGGAAAATCGACTGTTCATGCCAGAGAGATCCGCGTTCTGACACCAGTGATTATGCTTCCTGGCATTTTTACCTTCCATGAAACCCAGATAACAATTTGTTCACACCTTGACCGCATGGTGTTGGCATGCGTGTCGACCGATTGGCACGATGAGAGGGGGAGGTGCAGACATAGCTGTCCTCATATGCGCCGCACGCGTATCGGCACGCGCGTGCCAGCATCGTGCTATCGTGCACGTGTTATTATTTATAATTAGTTATAATTATAATTAAAAATAAAATAAGTAATAAGAAACATTGAATAGCGTTTTTAAGAAGGGACCTGTGTTGAAAGTTGTTCTTTCACAACTGATGATGAACATGTGTTCATTTTAAAAGCGACATACCCAACATTATATTCCTGCTAAATATTAAATAATATATTTAAATTCGATTAACATTGGGAGGTATAGTTTTTGATCGAGTTTAATAATAATGCAAATTATTTTCTTATACTTTCATAAGGTTACTTTTTGAAAAAAAAACTGAACGCGAAATATCAGATTCAAGATAGTATGTAAAATTCAAAGAACAAACTATTTTCTCATTGTATTATTCAATCATACTATAATGATTACGAGAGCGTAATTTTCGATTTAAAAAGATATACCATGGAGTCAAAAATGACATAAACCGGAAAATAAGAACGTTGATATGTAATCAAAATGTTTCTTTACTTTAACTACATGGCTAACTCTGAAATTTCTATTTTACGATTCACTACATTCAAATAAACAAAAAAATTGTAAAATATATTTTGATTACTTGGATAGTCTAAATTATTATCAGAAAAATAAGCAAATTTCCAATTTTAACACATTTCCCTGAAAAATAGAAAAATAAATATATAATCTTAAACTAAAAATACCGCCCCTGGTGGACCGAAGGAACCGCGTGGAGCCTCTACAAAGTACCCTTAAAACCTGAGGTTTCCACTGCGTGGCGCTAGCGTCCAAATAAAATTCTTAAAGTTACCGACGGAACTCTTATTATCTGCTACTAAAAGCAGATGCACTTGAAGCCGCCTTCGTATTATGTAAATGAGAGGTATTTTATTTTTTAAAGTTTTTAACGCTGAAAGAAAAAGTATTGCGACTACTCCGTGAGTTTCTAATTCAAATTTTAATGTAGAATCCAAATTTCAACATTTTAAAAGTTGATCTTGCTGTCTTTTTGAGCTTTTTAAGAAGGAACCGAAGGTGGCCTCAGTGGGGTCTTCAAGGGTACTTTGTAGAGACTCCTTTCGGTTCCTTCGGTCCGCCAGGGGCAATTAGCAATGCCTTAAGAAATGGTTTGATTTTTAATGCTCATCAACATGTGAGTGGTAAATTAAGTAAATTTAGTGTCTAAAAATGTCAGACAAATATAAAAATAAAATACATAATTTTGTTAGTGAGAAAAATAATGTCCCAATTTCAAATAATTGTATGTGAATTTAAAAAACTTGGTTACACATATTTAATTATTTAAAAAAAAAGATCTCATTTCTGAGAATTGAGGGTTCAGAAAGGTTAGGACGCGCAAACGCAGGTAGCCGCAGGTTATTTTGGTAAAAGGTTATTATTGAGTGTGGACTTACCAAAGACGTGTTGTTCTAATATAAATGGAGATATTCAGATAAAAACGTACAGTTTATATAGATCAATAATAAAAATTATCTAAAAATGCCTCGCGAAAACCAAAACATATCGTGGCGGCAACAAAAGAAACGAGCAGCCTATGCTTGATTGCAGGAACGTGTCGGGAGACGGCGGAACAAAACGTGAAATTCTCGGCTGCGCGTAACTGTATCGCGCATCATTATGCGATTATGTCAAATTTGAATTCAAGTTCCTTTTCAAAAAAAAAGATGATTGATAGGATTTTAAATTGTTTTCCAAACTGTTTTTCCTCAATATCATTGCGAATACCATTTTTTAAAATTAAATATTGAACTTTTCAAATTGTTTCGATGAAAAATTAATATTTAATCAAATTAACCTAATATCATTTTGCCAAGCAAGGAATATTACTTTTTATAACTTTTTTCAAGCAATCCCTTCTGTTTAAAATTATGTTTAGAATATATCAAAATTACAAAGTAAAAATGAATGTTTTACTTAAATCCTTTTTTTTAATTCTTTAAAGATAAAAATAAGAATACTACTCCTTTTTTTGTTTTATTTAACTATATTGCTTTTGAAAAACTTCCTTATCTAGCGAAGAATTGCTAGTTATATTAAATTAATTAATATAGATTTGATATCCTTCCATCAATAATACATTTTTCATTTTGTGACATATGCTTTGGAATCTCAAATATTATTGCGTAGAAAAATATCGGAGGAACAACTTATAAGAAAATAATTAAATTTCGATTGAAGTTGTGTTACAAAATATCTAAGATAGAACGGTTTTAAATCAAAAATAGCAAAATATAATCATCAACAACCTATAACAGTTTAAACTTGCATCATTGTTACTTTTTTGTCTGGAAAAGAAACTGGGAAGGTAACAAAAATTTGGAGTATGAAGAGAATTCGATCAAAGTTTTATTTTTATACAACTTTTATAATATGTTTTTGTAATAATGCGGTTTTTGTGCTGCACTCTTTACCGCACGTTATATGCTGACATTTTGCCCTCACTACCTGACGAGCATGAAAGGCGCACGCTGTGCTGCATATTATGCCGACAGAGTGCAGGCACTATGCGGGATTACTTATTACCCTCAGATCGTGCTGACACTGTGATTGCATTGGTACCGACACATCGTGCTTGCACGCTATGCGTTTGTATGCCCGCATGCATTGTTATCTTGGAAATGTGATCATTACGAAAAATATATTTGTCGTCGTTTTTTTTTTAATATATGTTTAAAAGACTTAACTTAGTTGTATAATAATAGCAACACTACGCGTGCGAGGTGAATGAGTTGTGCACGGTATTATTATAAATTAGAGCCAATTAGAGCACGTCATTTTCAGCTGTCGTTTTACTTGTTATTTTTCCTAGCATTTTTCTAAAGATTTTTTTGTGGTCGCGAAAAAACGACGTTTGGCCCCCAACTTGGCCCCCACCCCGGTTTGTCAAATCTCCACGTTTTGAGAACCTCTGAATGCAAAAAACAGAATAGGTTTATCTCCAAAACAAATTATTTTCTATTTCCTTAAAGATTGACACTTGTGATATATTCCATCCACGAATAGATGCCTGCAGAGAGCCAACAGGGTTCATTTAGACTGCTCTTGAAAAGAATATAAAGGCGCATTCAAAAACGTACCAACCGCTTGCAACTTATGGGTTGATAAGTTAGAGGTCTATTTACAGTTATCGACCGATGACTTGAGACGAAATTCTCTTGCATATGGATATGACTTTATGTTGACAACTTCGATACATAACCTGTAAATCATATTTAGAGTGGGCTTCATTTTTGTTACAGCTCCTCTGGATTCAAAAATAATCACATACTTTATTTTCGATTATTTCAATTCCTTCTAATCTGGCCACAAAATATGTACACATGCATAGTTTTTATTTGTATAGTATAGTATTTGTATAACTATTTATATATAGTTTCTATTCTTCCTTTTGCATTCCTTCATTTTTTTAATTCTTCGCAATATGCTTCCATTAAATTTATCCAAGTCGATTAAAAAGAATAGATGTTACTTTTTTTTCTCTTCTTTGTTGTAGCTTTCAATGGAGAAAAATTCGCGTGTTAATGGGAATTCGGATTCTGAATTTTTCTAAATTCTTCGCTTCTTACCGGAATGTTCATAGATTTTTAGTTTGTTTGCACGAAAACTTTCAAAAGAATTTACAGCTTTGATTGGCGTTTGGTATACACTTTAATGTCTAAATTGAAGGTCAGGTTCGTGAGCCAGCCATTTTGGATAAAAATGAAAAAAGTGGGATGAGTTTCAATATTATTAAAACCACTTTTTTTATAATCATACTATAAAAAAGATGAACAATCATCCTGATGACTTTTATCGATGAAAAAACAAATTACACTGCAGTCCGGCTATAGAAGCCGTTTCGGGGGTGCCCTTTATTACCTTTGTACTATCTTGAAACTCACCAAACCATAAAAAATTGAAGTAATAAAAAATAAACTATAAACTAAGGCCGTCAAAGTGGAACTCTTAAATTTCAAACATTTTAAATCGAAGCTTAAAAGTTTTTTAATTAATAAATTTTGTATTTGAATGCCCAATAATTTGCACATATAAAAATAAGAGTTACCAACACTTTTCAACTGAACAAGTTTAAATGAAGTGCAGATAAATAAAAAAATTGAGCATTTTTAAGTTTAATAAATTATAGAATTCAGATATTCAGATTCAATTCTAAAAAGTCTAAATCCACGTTACCAGTTTTCATGCTCTAAATTCCGAAATGAATCAATCAAATTTAAGATTTTTTTACATTTTCCTTTTTGTAAGCAATTTTAAGCTGGAAATATGTAAGTTTAAAAAATGAAACTTTGTTAAATGAACGCTTGGTTAATTAGGGGAAAATGATTGTTTTTATTTTAAAGCATGTAAAAATCCTTAAAATGCTTTAAAGTTTTATTTTAGAATCTAGAAACATTCACATGTTGTTTTGCATTTTTTTAAATTTTAAATTATTTAAAAAATTTTTTCAGAACTTCTAAATATTTTAATAAATATTAAATGATACATTTTCGTATCGAAAATTTTGAATTTCACACGTATCTAATTTTTAATGGTTCAAGTTTTAAAGTCTATATTTTGAAATTCTTCAAATTAAACATGTAAACTTAAAAATAAAAATCTATAATGGAAAATTTTTAAGTTAAAGATTTTCGAATTGCGCAAAGAAAATCGAAATATATTTCTACAATTTTAAATAATTCCAAAGGATTTTTAAGATTTCAGGAAAGTCCCAAAAATTCCAAGGAATTTAAAGGATATCTTTAAAAAGTTAGAAGGATCTCAAAAATTTTCACAGAAATGAAAATACTTTAAGGTATTTTTAAAATTTTCAAGAAGTGTTGAGTAGATTTCAATAATTCAAAGAAATTCTAAAGAATTTTAAAGAAAAAAAAATTGAGAAATTTAAATTAGATTAAAATCCAAATTAAAAATCCCATTTAACGTCCAATAATCAAATTGATTTAAACTTATGTTAAAAAAAAACAAGAATCCAAAGATCAAATTTGGACCACAACGAATAAAGAAAAACAAAAAATCCTACTGTAATCAACGTTTCGGTACTCGTACAATACCCTTATCAAGGCAAGAAAAATTTAAATGGTAGAAATTTACAGAACCCACGAACAGGTGCTCTCTCTTTGCTTTCTGAGAATCGAATGTTTTTTTAACAGGAGTTTAAATCAATTTTGAAGAATTTAAATTTTTTTAATATGAAGGAATTTTTAAGAGATTCCACAAATATAAAGAAATTTAAAAAAATTGTAAAGCATTGGAAATATCTTTCCTCATTTATTATATTCCGAGGATTTTTGAGTAGATTTTAATAATTTGAAGGGATTCCAAAGGATTGTTAACATTTTATAGTATTTATTTACATTCCAAGAAAATTTGAATATATTTCTAACATTTTAAGGAATTCCAAAGGATGCTTCAGATTTCAGGAAAAGCCGATAAATTCCAAGGAATTCGAACGATATTTAAAAAAACCTAGAAGGTTTTCAAAAAATGTCACAGGATTGAAAATACTTGAGGGTATTTTCAAAAATCCCAAGTAGTTTGGAATATATTTGTATTACATT
>NC_046657.1:14657662-14674033 GCF_010883055.1 Belonocnema kinseyi | reverse complement strand
ATTTTAATAATTTAATATAAAAAAGAGCTGCAAATTTGTTCTTAATAATTTTTGCGAAAGAATGCATAGTTTTTGTTTTAATCGTGAAAACAGGATTAAAAATAAACAAATTTAATTTTTGGAAAAACGACACAAGAGACGAAAAAACGACAAATATATCTATCTAAATATGAATAGATCGCTTTGGCAGACGAAATTTCTTATAAGCACTTGTTATAAAAACACTTCAAAAATATAAAAAATTAACTCTGGAAAAACGATACAATATCTCTGAATAAGCAGTACCAGCCCATCGTACAGAAATAAATATATTATACATCTAATATAATCACGAAAAAATAGTAAGGAGTGGTGTTGGGGATTGAGATGTGGAACCTCGAAGTCCAAGAATTCGTTCATGTTTGCCACGAATGAATACTATATATCAGTCCAGCGGCGTAGCCAGGCAAGAGCTTGGGGGCTCAAGCCCCCCACCCAGAAACTATGTTTTTTTATTATTTAATTTCCTTTTCGCCCACTCTTTGCCTAAACATAAATCCGAAATGAAAATCTAAGACGACCCCCCCCCCTCCCCCACGAAAAAATATCCTGGCTACGCCGCTGTATAAGCCCGAATATAAAGTATAAATTCGTAAATAACAGGTAACTCAAGAGATAAATTTATGTCTTCAAGATATAGAAACTCGTCTCCTAAGACATAAATTAAAGTCTGGCTTCGTCTCAAAACTGAGACATGCTGAAGTCGAACTCTAGTCGAAGCATTTTTACTTGGGAGAGAAGAGAGGATATGAGAAGATAGATGCAAATTTATATTGACAAAGAGAGAGAAGACGACAGTCGCTGACAGATTTATTATAGGATGCGATAGAAATGATGAGATTGAAAACGATAGACGGGAATTTAGATTAACAGAGATAGACAAATATTGGCCTACATAAATAAAGAATAGGATGAAATAGGAAAGAGGGGATTGAAAAATATAAACGTGGATTTGGATTGACAAAGAGATAGAATGGGATATATTTTTTCTATTTCTTTCGATCATAAATATTTTTAATTATTCAAGAAGAAATCTATTTTTCTTACTGGCAAACTGGTTTGCCAAGTTTATCATAGTTGCCGACTAATTTATGAAAATTAAGTGTTTACATGTCTACAAGAGGCCTTTGTCGTGAAAGGAAAAAAAAAAGACAGAAAATTATTCAATTTGGGAATTGGAAAGATCAAGTTTTAAGGAATGTAAAGTGACTTACTAAGCAAAATTAATTTCATCTTTTCCTTTCCTCCGATTTCTATCTTTTACAATCTTTCTACTTCCAGAGGATCAAAAATGGAACGGTTAGACTGCAATCCGATATACAATATTGATCGTCAGGTTGGCGTAGGCAGGAAGCACCGAATAATTAATTAATTATATTATTAATAATTCTGTTATCACATAGAGCATTTCAAACGTAAAAATAAAATAACTTGATATGAAATTAATAATCCACTCAAAGTTTAATTTTTATATGGTGGGTTCCCTGCGTATGTCCGCAACGTATGAAATTTTGAATTTGATTATTTTTTCGAAAAAAAATTCTGAATTAAATACACCATTTGGTAAGAATTGAGCTAAATAACGAAGATAACGAAGGTGGTCCTAGGAAACAATTCATTTTTACTCCACTTGCATGCAAAAACGTACCATGGTGGACGATTATGCACCATGGTACATTTTTGTACCGTGATTTTTGGTCCAAAATGTAACTTTTCGTCACATACTTAAAAAAAATATAACTATGGTTATTTCTCAAATTACTTTTTCATTTTAGAACTTTTTCACTTTCCAATTTTTTCAAAAAAAGAACGAATTTTCAATAAATTACATCAATCTTCAACCAGATATATTCAACTGAATAAATAATTAAAGAGATATAAAGCTAGTTTCAAAAATAAATAATCATTGTTATTCTATTTTGTATTACAATCTACAGAAATATAGCAAGGTCTCAGAAAGATTCCCCGACCTTAAAACAAATTCCCTGACATGTCCAGGCATGTTCCAGGTTCCAGGCTTGTTCCAGGTATGTCAAGAAAACCTTGAAAGTATTGTTGTCGCTTTTGCGGAATTTCAATTAGATAATTTTAAAAACTCGAAGAAAGGGATATTGACAAACCCACACACATGATTAAGAACTCGGTTCCAGTTGAGAGACTTACCATTTTTTTCAATGTATTACAATTTTTATTTTAAATAAGAAAATTATCTTAGTTTATTCTTTTTCTTCTTTTTCTTTCTCTATTTGCTACCTTCCGTACCTCTTCTTCAGTCTTAGCCTTCTTCGCCTCTTCCTCAAACCTTTTATTCCCTTCCTCTTTATTTTGATAACACAACTCAGTATACTCTTTCTTTTTTTCCTATATTCTTCTCCATTACTTTTTTCTTTTCTAACCTTTCTTACTTCCTTTCTAACCCCCTTTTTTCTCTCTTCACAGTTCTTATCCCACCCACTTCTATTCCCCCCTTTACTAACTAGATTTGGTTTGTGCACTCTAATCCTATTTTTATTTCTCCTGTCGTTTTTTTCCATGTCCTCGTCCACCTTTCCCTCTCCAATTTTGATATTTCTGACCTTCTCTCTGAACTGTTCTGTTCCTTCCCTTGACCAATCCCCTTTTCCTACACTTTTTACATTTGCTCCCCTTTTATTCATATTGTTATTAGTTTTTTGTCCCTCTAATGTCACTATGAAGGGAAAGTGATCTGAATCAATATAATCACCTACCTCTAGTTTCTTAACCTTCTCTCTTACCTCATCATCCACTATCATATAATCAATTACCTTCCCCTTTAACCTCATGAGCGTGTATAATCTCCTTTCTCATCTCCTTCTATATTTCCGTTCAAGATATACGACACCAACTCCTCCAAGCTCTTCAACAAGTTTTTTCCCTCCTCATTTAGTACCTTATCTTTGGATTTTCTTCCTTCCTGTTCTCCCCATTTCCTTCCTCGTCTCTCTCCTGTTCTCGCATTGAAATCCCCACCTATTATCAGCCTAATCTCTTCTTTATTTTCTCCAATCATTTCTTCTATCTCCTCTGCTTTCTTCTGCTTTCTCCTGCATATGACCGTTCACATAAACCCCCACTACCTTCCACTTCTCTCCTCCCATTATCACCTCTTCTACTATTAATCCTTCTTTTTGTTCTTTCCTGTCTTTCTTATCTTTTCCTGTTATACATTCATTCTTTAATCCCATCAACATTCTTCCCATTGCTCTGCCCTTTTTATTCTTCCTCTTTACATTTTTCACTTGCTATTTGTAACCTCTTGGTAAGCTTCCCCTTACTTTTTCACGTCCCTTTTCATCTAGACATGTCTCCATCATTATGACTACATCCCTTTGTGTCAAATTTCTCATAATCTCCCTATTCTTTCTCTCCAATCCTGTTATATTCCAGTAACAAATCTTCCATTCCATTCTCATCTTTTTTTCCTTCTTACTATTTCTTATTTTCCTATCTCCCGTTCCTTCCTCTCCTAGTTTCCATGCACCTCATTTCTTACTATCTGTTCCCTTTCTCCATCCTAATCCCACCACACTCCATTTATCTGTATTCTCCTATACTTAACTCATGTTCTCTTTCCCTTTTTTCTTTCCTCTTCCGCTATTTTCCTTAATTTATATTGCATCTTCCTTTGTCAAATCCATGTCAAATCATCCTCTATTCTCTCTGGGCTTCCATATAATAACCTCTTCTTTGCCATCAGCTCCCTCTTATGTTCCCATTTCTTTAGTTTCGCCAGTACCATTATTTCCCCTCGTCGATCTTCCCTGCCTACATTTCGCATTTCCTCTATCTCTACCTTACCATCAATCTTTTTTAGTACTTCGCCCACCCCTTCCTTCAACTGCTTCCCATCTAATTTTATATCCTTTATCACTATGTTTAATTTTCTTTCATCCCTCTCTTTCCTTTCTATTCTTTGTTCTATTTTTCTCAGCCTTTCCATCTCCTTATTCTCACTCCCGCCCCCACCACAATCCCGGTTCGAGCTTTTAAGTTTCTTCATCCTACCTTGCATGTGCTCCGCATTTTTATTATTATCTTCTTCCTGCTTCTCTAGTTTTAGTACCGAAGACTGCATCCTATTTTCTATCTTCTTCCTGATTTCTTCCCATTTTTTATTTCTTTCTTAAGTTCCGCCATTTGCCACCTAATTTCCTTCTTTAATTCCTCTCCCCTTTTCTCCTGCTTTTCTTCATAAATCCCTATTACCTCTATCATCACTTCGCGAATTTCCTTTAGTCTATCCTCTTTCATCGGAACTTCACTTTCATCTCTGCTTCCGTCAGGTTTTAGGAATAATGAAGGATGGAAAGGCACCTAGCATAGATAAGATTCCAAATGAAGTATGGAAATATGGAGGGGAGGAACTAGAGGAATGGGCATGGATAATGTGTAATAGAGTATGGAGAGGAGAGGGGTGGCCAGAGTTATGGAAAGAAGGAGTAGTTATACCAATAGTAAAGAAAGGCAAAGGAGAGGATGTTAATGGTTATAGGTGGGTGAAGCTGATTTCAACACTGTATAAAGTATATTTAACTATTTTGTCGGAGAGATTGAAGATAGAAGTTAAAGAAAAAAATCCGAGTCACTGCATCTGACAGGGTTTAGAAAAGGAATGGGGGTAATGGACAACATATATGTTCTGAACTACCTTGTAAATAAGAAAATTAAAAGGGAAAGAGGGGCAATGATAGCAATGTTCGTGGAAGGAAAATATATATACACTGGCATACGTAGATGACATAGTGTTGATGGCGGAGGATGAAGAAGGGATGGCGGTATTTATCACAAGATTAGACAAATACTTAGGTGGGAAAAAACTGAATGTAATGCAGAAAAGACAAATATAATGAGGTTAAGAAAATGAGGGAGGAGGAAGAAAGAATGGACAGGGAGATGGAAGGGAATAAAGTTAGAAGAAGTAAAAGAGTATAAATATTTGTGATATATCATGCAATAGAATGGAGATCATACAGCTCATATAAGAGAAAGGAAAAAAAACAGCAAGGGTTATTAAACAGATATGGCGAATAGGAAAAAGAAGTAAAAAAAAATTGGAGAAGGAGAATGTGGTTATTTGATACACTGGTATGGCCAGTATTAGATTATGGAGCAGAGATATGGAGATGGAAAAGGAAAGATATTGAGAGTTTAGAACAAAGGTATATAAGGTGGACACTAGGGGCAGACTGGAGGACGCTAGGATACATGGTGAGAGAAGAAGCGGAAAGGGACAAGTTAAGTATTAGAGTGGGAAAGAGAGCATGGAAATTTGAGACGAAGCTGAGGGAGGGAAAGGAGGGGAAGTTGGCGAGAAAGTGTTTGATGGAGATAGAAGAGAGGAGAGGGATTGCGATCGAATTACCGAGATGGGAAGAAGAAAGGAGGGACTTCTTTAATGATAGAGAAATAGAAGATGGGACTAGAATAAACTAGGAAGAATTGGAAAAAGTGAGAGCAAAAGACAATTAATAGAAAGATGGGGGATGATTGAGGAATCAAAATACAATAAATGGTATAAGATGATAAAACAGGAAGGAGTGCCAAAGTATTTAACAAAGGGATGGGGAGAGAGAACATGGACCAGAATAGCAAGATTTGGATTGGAAAACGAGGTAAGGGAGGGGATTTATTGGGAAAAAGAAGAAAATAGAAAATGTAGAATATCTGAAGGGGAGAAGGAAACATGGGAGCATGTATGGGAAGGATGTAGGACTAGAGGATGTAGGATGTAGGACTAGAGGATCGAATGAGAGTGAATGAAATAATGCATGTGAAAAAAGGCAAATGGAAGTATAAAAAAGTAAAAGAAAAAGGAAACGGAAGTCGCTTGGATTAGAAGCGTAAAGATTGTAAGTAATGGTACGGTAAAAGTTAAGTAGACTAAGATGCGTTGGCGTTCTCATACTCTATCTCTCCCTCGATTGCACTCTGGCTTGCGTCGCTCGCTCACTCGTTTGCTAATAAGTCCTAAATTGCGCTATGCCAGAAAATAGAGATAAAGAACTAGATATAAGACTATCTAAACAGTTATAAATATTTGTATAGGTAGAAAGGATAAGATTATAAAAAATATAGATATAATCGAAAAGATTGTGAGGAATGGAAGTAATGTAAACCCTTAGGGGACACGTTATGAATAAAGTAGAAGAAGAAGAATAAGAAAGATTAACTATCTTATCAAATATCATTAAAAGAATATACACATTAGATTTTTTATTTTCCGATATGAACATCTGCATGAATGATGAGTATTTAATGTGGAGACTTATCGCAGCTGATTCAGCCATTATCTAATTATTTTTTTCATTCCGCTGCCTGTAATTTTTTATTATTTTCAAGAAGCTTCTAGTAAAATAATCGGGGAAATCTGAAATTTAAAAATGATTTAAATCAACGATTCAATGCATTTTTAGCATCCTAATATAACGATTTTTTAAATTGCTCAACAATTTCTATTATGACGTTTGGAAATGTTGTGCTTGATTTAATAAAATGTTGCGGATCTTGATTTTTTCACCATCAATTTCACTATGCAAATAGATGTTACATTTTCCTTTCCGTTGAACTTCGAAAATAAAATTTCTATGCATAAAAATAATACTTGTATACATTCATGTGACAAATAAGTCCAACAAAAATAGCAAACTAATCCTTTATCACAAATCATAATTTGCTTTAAAAAAGTGAGAAATTTGTATAAAAAAAGTGACTAATATAGAATCCTAATACGACTAATACTCTTTTGAATAAAGAAAACAGAAGAATTTGATGAAAATGATTGAATTCATTCTCGGTTAATTTCAACAATTTTATAGTAAATTTAAGAAAATTTGAAAAATGCCATTGGTATCAGTAAAATAGAAGTGAATTTAGAGGAATTTAGGGGAATTTGAGGGACTTTAATTAATTTTACAAGAATTAGAATATATTAAACAAAATTTTCATCTATTTAGGTGAAATGAGAGTGAACAAAATTTAAGGCAACTTCATATACACCTAAGAGAATTCCAAAGAATGAAAAGAAAAAGTAGGATAAATCAATATAATTGATAGTGCATTTAAAATGAATTCAAATGAGTGAAAAATTCGACAATATTCTATTTATTGCAGAAAATTTGGAATGAATTTAACGAAATTTAAGAGAATTTAAGGGAATGTTATGCAATGTATACCAATTCAATATAAATTTGAAATAATTCAAGTAACAGGGCCAAAATCTTCCAATTAAAAAAATTCATTTTTCATTTTTGTTTGTTTGTTATGAAATCTTTTTCATTCTTATTCAGCCTTCATATATCTCGAGAGCAAGTTTCTATTATTTTTGTTAATCGAAAAGTAGATTTTTAATCGTTATAAAAAGAACGATTTTGAAAACCCATGAAATTTAGGCTTCCAAATCCTTGAATGATTCAGTCGGAATGGGTCAACTTTTAATAAATAAACTCATTTTGTTCCAATGTAGAAACTCAATACCTTGGTAGTAAGTTTATATTTTTTGTTTTAAATAAAAATTGTAGTTTTCATCGTGATCCGCAACCGAGCCTGTTTCAATTTTAGGTTCCCCTCAATTTCAGATTGTAAACTTCAACATTTTATTTCACCAAACTGAGTTATTTTTTGCAATCATACTTTTTTTTACCTCAATTCAAAAACACTTTAGTTCGGAAGTAAACTTCTGTTTTATCTTTAAATGGCGATCTCAATTTTACAGCATGTTATTTCGCTCTCCTAAAAAATTACGATTTTGTGGGTTATCTCGTTGTGTACTGCAACCTTTTAACTATCTTCTTGTAAAAAATTGTCAGAATGTTTAGATTTTCTATAACTTTGCTTTTTAATTATGAACAAATAATTAAAAAATCAATATTAATAAAAAATTAAAAAATTAAGAATAATATATTTCTTAAACAATTGCGTTTGTTAACTCAAATTAATTATTGCCTCATCCTGATTGGAAAAAGGACCAAAAGTGGAACCTTGGACAAAAATCTGCAACTCTCTGTCATCATTCTAACAAGTAAGTGTGGATATTATTATAAAAAATAATAAATTGTTTGAAAAATTATTTATATACAATGTAATTCATTATTTCCTTGATCTAAATAAAGAGGTAAAAATCAATTCTAAAAAGAAACTTCCAAAAAATATAATAAATTGTTTAAACAATTTATGTAAACAAAATTTTCAGTAGAAAGTAGCATTTTATGTATTAAAAACCATTTGTATTCAAAAATCGCAAATAAATTAATAATGGGCTCCAAAAACGCTTGTGTCCCAGTTTTTTGCTTATGGGGTTTTTGAGATCCTTTTAAACAGACTTATATGGTTGATATTTAAAAAATATTCACAAAAACATCTTTTTTTAATTTGAAAATTTCGCATTAAACATCATATGACAGCCTTCTAGATGGCCAAAGCAACTATCTCTATAAGGTTAATATAAGAGGTTTAAATCTATTGACACAGCGAGTTGACTTCATCACTTCAGACAATCGACTCGACCATCACAGAGAGCCGAACTGCTTATAACAGAGGGCCAAACTTATGATCACAGGAGGCCGGACTGATAACCATAGAGGGGTTATTTCATCATCCCATATAGTCTATATGATACCCTCGAACAGTCGACCTAGCCATCCTTAGGCTCAATTTGATTACCCCATATCTTATATATGTATGTTTCTACTTAAAAGAAGTAATAGAAACTCATAAATAAAATGTTCAGGTCTGACTCCGTCATCTCAAGAAAGTCAAGAAAGTCATTGGATGAGAATGTTCGCTGGAAACAGAGGGTAGAGCTTAAATAAAATAGGCCCCGCAAACCAAACAGATTGGGTAAAGGATACACCAAGAAAAAAAAACAACCAAGTTAAGGTGTTAACAACCGCGCGAGGACTGAATGGCTCGTGGGAACAGCAGGGAAAACGTGAAACAAAACAAAAACAGGAGTGTATGTGAGGAGTTGGGTGGTCCTTTGGACGTGACGGAGAAACAGGAACTACCAGTATACAAGAGGGACGTAGCGTATATGGAGGTAACACTATTAGAGACACATGATCTCCTCATAGAGATACAAGCTAATATAAAGGCAATGAGGGATTTCTGTATCATGAAGATAAACATGTGGCCTCCAATTGGGAAAGGCCATCGAAAACGTAGAAAGGAAGGCCAGGGTAGGATTAATAACTGAAAGGAGAAGGGCAAGGCTAAAAAGGATACAAGCCACAATGCGATTCAGCCTGAAGAAGCTGTGGATACTCCCACTCCGCTACCTAGGAAGCGAGAGAGGGAAACCACTCTGAGCTCCATTGAGGCAGGTCCTTCCAGGCAGACCAAGAAGTAGAGGACAAGAAACGCTCCAGCGCCTATGACCTCGACCCCTGAAAAGGCAGAGGAAGAAAGAAACATGCGACCAGGAAAAAACAGAGGGCGAAGAAGACTCAGGTGCGTGCTAAACCCGAGGTGGTTCTCATCAAACTGGTCGAGAATGTGAGCTACGCAGATTTTCTCAGGGACCTTAAGCAGAAAGTCAAGTCTGACGTCCTGGGAGTAAAAATCAAGGGGGTCGGGCAGACGAAAAGCGGAGAGGTCCTTGTGGAACTTGACCCGGCAGAGAAGGGCAGAGCTAAGTTCTCCGCTGCCATAAAGGAGGCTGTTGGTGAGGGAGGAAGCGTGCGCGAGCTCGTCTCCCGGAACGAGGTCGAGTTCTTAATCCTCGACCCATCTGCAGACGCAATTTAAGTAGAGGAGGCGGTGAGAAGCCACTTCGAAAGCAAACAGGTTTGAGAGGAAAAGACCCGCCAGAGGTAATCTGAAGGCTTTTGTGGAGCTGACCGAAGAACCTGCCGAGAGGCTAATGCGCACAAGACACCTGAAGTTGAAATGGGTATCCTACCGTGTGCGCAAAAAGTCGGAGTCAATGAGGTGCTGCCGCTACCTAGGCTTCGGCCACATGGCAGTAAAATGCAATGGCTCGGACCGAACAAGGACAAACTGGAGATGCGGCAAAGAGGTTCATAGGACTGCGGCTTGCGAGAGTACAACGCAGTGCTACCACTGCGCCGCAAAAGAAGAGAAGCCGCGACCGATCATCTGCCGGGGACGATGAGATACTTGGCGTATAGGGAGGCAGTCTCGTTGAAGATGTCTCCCGGACAAAAGAGGAGAGCCGAGGCAAGGCTTAAGAATGGCACAATCTGAATTAATTAAAAAGCGGTTCTGGGGGTAGCAATGCCGAGAAGAAAAGGGTGGTAGTTTTTAATGGGTCCCTTGGTGGAATTATTGTAATGACAAAGTTGATCTTGTACAATGTATAATTATACGCAATGTATAATTGAATATTATAAATGTGAGAATCATTGCAGTAATTTGACTAAGATCCCCACACTACCGTGAAGTGCGGACCCCTTTCGGTGTGTTTTTGAACATTTTCCACCAGCCCTCGTAAAAAAAATATATATTAAACAAAAACTAAGTCAACCATTTTTCTCAAATTCGTTTTAACTAAATAGTTTCCGACATAAAAAGCTTTCGAAATTGATTGTGCAGAAATACTGCAATTTGAAAACACATCCCAACTTTCAGAAGTATATTTTTATTAAAACATGGCCCAGTAATTTATATTTTTGTTTAATGATCCCATGCATATACTTCTTTGCCTACCGATTTTGCTGTGGCAGAACTTTAACTATAGCTTCTCGAAATCACGATCAAGGACGAATATTTATAATTTTAGAGTCAATTATATTCACATAAAATAATGCTGCCATGTCTAGTACTTGCCCGGTTGTTGTACATATAGTACAGTCGAGACTCTCAGTAGGGCGCCCTCTCCTCAACTGCACTCGAATGTTACCCCCACCTTCTAGACTCCGCGTTGACCGAGGGAGATTTCAAATAATTGCCTCTCAATAGGGTGCTCGCGATGAAAATAAATCTTCCTATGGATTGTACTAATGTACATTCATATTGCACATCGTGGCAAGCATGTATTGAGAAACATTTATATTATGCAATTATAAAGTCATATATAAATTTATCTGAACAGATAATACCCGACATACAATTTTTTTCGAATTAAGGAAATTACACTTTTCGTTAAAAGAAAGTTAATCAGGCAATCGTAAGAGATGAATCATTCAGTCGTGAAATTGTTAGAATAAAAATATATACAACATAATAATTTGTTTACAAATTATTTAAAAATGAGGGAATGAATTTGACATCGAACGATCAGTTTTGTATCAGGCATAATACTACGTGTATTAGGGTGGTCGAAAAAGGCTTTTCTAGCAACAGCAGAAGTCACCCCTCCCGCCCCCAAAAGTTTCCATCTTAGGAGAAAGAAAATCCGTAATTTGTTTTCCAAATTCAAACATTAAGGTATTGAAAAGGAGGGTCTACGAAATAAAACCATACTAATAACTTCTATTTTCAACCCACCCTTACCCTCCGCTCCCCACAGAACGCACCAAATATAACCCAAGAATCCAAAAACTACATTTTTTCATTAAAATAATTACTAATTGACAACTTTAATATCGTCGATGAGTTTTAAAACAATTTTTAATTGTTTAAACAACTGTAACTCATTTAAACAATTATTTTTCCCGGAGAATATAAAAAAAATCGTATTTTTTGAATAAAATGTAAAAAGAGGTCATTTTTTGGAGTGTTATATTTGAAAAAAGCATCATGAATTGTTTAAACAATTAATTACTGTTTATTTTCAAAATATATAAAATTATATTCAATTCGGTTGAGTGTTTGTTTGTGAGAATATAGTTATGTGCGTGTGTGGCAATTAGCGCCTAATTTCCGCCTGTAAGCGTCCTAATGCGCCCCGCGTCGGATCGTTCTTGCAACGTCGGAGAGTTTCTATTTATTATGACCTAATAAAACGATTAAGAACAATTGTCAGAATAATCGTGAGTGTGAAGTTGTCTGATGTTTCTTTTATAAATATCATTTTATTATAGGGGTTTTAAGAATAAATAACGTTAACTAGTGTTTTCCGCTAATTGGAGTGTTTTCTTCTCACTACCCTTATCATCACAGGATTTCATCTGGAAATTATGGAGGGAACCAATAATAACTGTGTCGATTGCTAACATTTGGGGGCTCGTCCGGGATCTTGTTATGCTTAAGGATCAAAAAACTTTTCCAGAAAGTTCGCGAAAATCGTGAAGTTGCGGGAATCATTATGGCGTCATAGCGGTTAAAATTCCAACTCACTAAATAATGCGGGGCTTTTATAATTTACTATCAAACTGGAATGCTTACAATTTCACAAGCTGCCGCAAATTTGAAGTGCAGTGAACTATTGAATACATTTTCCAGTCGAAAAGTTTAATTTGAGGAAAAGCCAGTGTGCATGCAAGTAATCCGTGCATCATTGTGCTTATGTCTAATCTAACTGTGTGAGCTCTCTCGCTCACTCTTTCCTTGAGATATCATTTACGAGTCGGTGACTCATTAAGCATTGTCCTTACTATCTCCATCTCAGGGAGTCGATGTCTTTTCTCTCTTTAACTTTATCGATCGGTAGACTGCTTTTTTTGCGTCTTGCCAGGAGTATCTAAATCAGCTGGTGCTTCAAATGAACTTCAAGAGTCTACAAATCTTCACCAACAATCACATATTCTTTTTTCAATTGTCAACATCAGCTTCAACTTTAGCGAGATATCTTTCGCTCCTGTCTGTTGATCAGTAGATTCTTAATTTTTCAGATAAAGAAATTTTTCGCACAACGTCAGTAAAAATTGTGAACTTATTTTACAAAACTTCACCAGTTCTTATACGCTTACTCGAATTTATTTTAAATATTTTAACATGTATTTGACAATTTCCTCGTCTTTTTAAACTGTTATGTAAAAAAGGGGGAAATATTTACTACTTGTTGGTTTTTGTACGCACGTACGTTGTTTTTATATTATTTTTAAGTGAAAATGGAGGAGTTAGGCATCGAGCTAATGAGCCTACATGAGGCTATATTACGCACAGAATCAAATTTTAAAAAGATCTCAAAAGATAAGCACAATCTAAGGACAGCTCATGGTTGTTGGGATCTTCTCAAACAAAAATGGGATAAGTGTTTGGTGTTAGATTTGGTAATACAAACTCTAGCTTCAGCAGAGGATAAATTGTCCGTCGAGTATTTTACTAAAAATCAATTTCTGAAAATAGAAGAAGCCTTTCTCAGTGCTTTCGATTATATTAATTCTCAGATCCATAGTTTCTTATCAGTTCAGCGAGATCACAATGAATTTTCTATGAGGGAAGGTACAATTCGACATGATTATAATACTCCTGAATTACCTAAAATTAATATAAGTAATTTTTCGGGTGATTTTTCCGATTGGGAGAATTTTCGTGATTTATTTGAAGCGCTAATTGTTCATAATGAAACTTTGTCCAGTATTGTGCGTTTTCAGCATTTAAAAACTTCATTGATCGGCGAGGCTGAACATTTATTTAAACATGTCAAGGTCACGGAAGCTAACTTTCAGTCAACTTGGGGCGCGATTAAGAAGTGTTATGATAATAAGAGAGCATTGGTAGGTGCGCATTTACAAGCAATAGCTAGTGTTTCCAATGTAAATAATAATTCGATAGCCGATTTGAAATTGCTTCGCGATACAACAAATAAGGCTCTCGCAGCGCCAAAATATTTAAAACGTCCAGTTGAACACTTGGACGATATTGTCATTTTTTGGACAGTTAGACGCCTTGATATAGCTTCTTTAAAAGAGTGGGAGACTCAGCTAGGCTCTACTACTGATTATCCATCATATGAAACTTTAGAGGGATTTTAAGCAACTAGAATCAGAACTTTAGATGCCATTCAAGTATCAAAACCACAATTGGTGGATAAAAATAAAGAAAACAAAGGGTCTTCAATTAAAAGTCATGCTGTCTCTACTACTTCTAAGTGTCTTCTTTGTAAGGAGAACCATACTCTTTTTAAATGTAGTCAATTTAGAGCTTTACCAGTAGATAAAAGAAAGGAGCTTGTTTTTCGTAATCATGCTTGTATTAATTGTCTCACACTTGATCATAGGTCATATACATGCTCAAGCAAAGTGACCTGCGCAAAGTGTCATCGTGAGCATAATACGTTATTGCACTATGACTTGCGAGTTTTCAGGTAATTCAAGAGCCTCTGAATCATCTACTTCTACGAGTTATATTACAACCTCTTTAGGGGCTGTTGCTTCGCGATCAAATAGTAGCAATGGTTCAACTCAAGAGACTCCGTTATCGATCCGGGAGAAGCATCATGTTGCTCTTGATAATACAGTATCTTGTTTTCTTAATAACTATGCTAACATGGCGCGTTTCACTTTACTCGCTACAGCCTGTATTAGAATTGAGGCTGATTGCGGTAGTTTTAAAGTCTTTCGAGTTTTATTAGATCAGGGCTCAGAGTGTAGTTTTGTGTCCGAAAGGGTGCTTAAATTTTTGCGTCCTGCGTATCAAAAGGTAAATACACTGGTGTATGGAATAGATGGTCAGTTGATTGGTACTGCTAAAAAAATTAGCCAACGTCTGGTTATGTCCAACAAACCGTAAGCAAAGCCCCGTCGCTTCACATACTTTAGTTTTGCTAGATATCTCGTCGTTCTACTCCGACTATACCACCAAACAAGTTACATTCAAATGAATTAAAACAATTATCGTTGGCTGATCCTGATCCTTTTAGCAACACGCGGATTGATATGATTTTAAGGGCTGATAAATTCGAATTTTGTTTATTGCCTGGATTAATACAAGGAACATTAGGCTCCTTGACCGCTCAGAATACTATTTTTGGCTGGATTCAATCTGCTCCAATCCAGCAGTTATCCTCCCAGGGAACCATTACAAGTTCACTGTGAAGAACATTTTTGATCCTCCCATCGACGATTGCCTTCTGGTCGGTACATGATTCGATTGCCTTTCAAGGATGACCCACCTATTGATATAGGTCATTCTGTAAATCGTGCTAAATTAATTTTACAAAAGATACAGTCTCGATTAATAGCTAAAGCTGAACCTTTTGAGAAATATTCGGAATTTCTATCTGAATATCAGACTCTAAGTCACATGGAAAAAGTCTCTAGACTTGTCGGATATGGATTCTAATCAAAATGCTTATCTTCCTCATCATCCTGTAATTAATGAGGGTAGTTCTACGGCTCACCTGCGAGTAGTTTTCAACGCATCTAGCCTCACTTTCAACGGTACTTCTTTGAATTCTCATTTACGTACGGGGCCGAAATTGTTCACTGATTTAGTTTCTATTATACTGCGTTGGCGCGAACAGCGCTTTGTTTACGTAGCCGACATAGAAAAAATGTTTCAGCAAATTATGATTGATCCACGTGATCGTAACTATCAGCGCATATTTTTGTATTCCCCAGAAGGTAAGTTGGAAGTCTGGCGATTGATTACCGGAATTTACGAAACAGCGTGTGCACCCTATCTTGCGAATCGAATCATCAAGCAATTAGCTAAAGATGAAGTTTCTGACTTCCCACAAACTAAGTCTATCCCCGAAAATAACATTTATGTCGATGACGTGTTATTCGGCGCTGATGAATTGGAGGAAGCTCAAGAACTAAGATCTAAGATCACTCAATTAATGACTCGAAGAGGTTTTCATCTCTGAAAATGGGCATCTAATGATGAGCAATTGCTACTCGATTGTTCTTCTGGCAATCATGAAAGAGCTCTTGAATTTTTGCTGGAGAGGACATTCAGTTGAAAGTTTTGGGTCTACATTGGGATCCAACTTCGGATAGTTTTCGAATTTAGGTAGAAGCGCGACCCATCGAACTACCTACCAAACCAAAAATTCTTTCTGTAATATTAATAATAATATTATTTGCCTAACTTTATAATCCGTTAGGGTGGCTCTCACGGGTTGTTGTTGTAGTTAAAAGAATAATGCAGGAAGAGATTCAGATCCCAAGGTGGACTGGTCAAATGAGATCAAATTTGGGTTATGAACTTCATGTGTTTTGTGACGCTTCAGCCAAAGCATATTCCGCTGTAGTATATCTACGTATTCTTCGAGAAGATGACGATGCGATAGTTACTTTACTATATGCCAGGTCTAAAGTAGCTCCTCTTTTACCTGTGAGTATCCCACGACTTGAACTTTGTGGTGCTCAATTGCTAGCCAAGGCATTACGCTTTTTAATTGCTACAATGGGATTTGAAAATGTACCATTACGAGGGTGGATTGATAAGTTTCCGGCCTGACCAAGAAAAACAACGTTTTTAAGAATTTTTTTTTTTTATTTCTCAACATAATCTCCTCCAAGGCTG
>NC_046657.1:14647816-14657562 GCF_010883055.1 Belonocnema kinseyi | reverse complement strand
AGCTATCTAAGGATGGTACTATAGAACGCCACCTCAAGGTAGGCCTAGTGGCGCCATCTCTTGGTCAGGCCGGAAACTTATCAATCCACCCTCGTATATTGCCACATCGATTCTACAGTGGAATTGGCCGGGCTCAGCAAACATCCTTCTACTTGGCGCACATTTGTATCCAACAGAGTGGCTCAAATCCTAAAGTGTGTTCCACTAGCAAGATGGAGACATGTTCCTACAGAGGACAACCCTGCCGATTGTTCTTCCAGGGGTCTCTTATCTGATCAGTTATTGAGTCATACTTTATGGTGGCGAGGTCCTCCTTGGCTAGCGCATCACTCCTCATTTTGGCCGGCATCTAGGGCGTTATTGTCTGGTAGCGTTGACCGCGAACCGAAATCTTCTTGGCCAAAGTTGATTAGAGTTACAGCCTATTGTCGACGTTTTATTGAAGCTCTTCTTCGAAGGTTCGGAAAGTTGACAGAAGCTGAGGATCTGCTGGAGAGCCTTGCTCTATCTCTCCACGCTTACATGCGATCTATGCACGGTAGGATACAGCTCTCTTTATATACTCTTCGTCAAGCGTTTTGGATAATTGGATAATTGGGGGCCGAACTCTGGTTAAGAGTGTAATTCGTCGTTGTGTCTCGTGCGTACGTGAACGAGCTGTCACAGTCCAACAACTTATGGGTAGCTTGCCTGATTTTCGGACAACAACTTGTAGGCCATTCACTGATACTGGGGTTGATTACGCTGGTCCCTTCTCTGTGCGATTTGCTCAAGCTAGAGGTCAGAAAAGCTATAAAGGCTATGTTGCGCTACTTATATGTTGTGTGACTCGTGCAATTCACTTAGAATTTGTGTCAAACTACACTTCTTAAGGCTTTTTAGCAGCGTACCAACGCTTTATAGCTCGTAGAGGTGAGTCCTCAGGTTTATACAGCGACAATGGTACTACTTTTCAAGGTGCCAATCGCGAGTTGAGGCACAATGTTTCTCAACTTCGAAGAGATGTTGATTTAATGAATCTTTTCTCAGTGGAAGGTACAAACTGGCATTTTATTCCACCCGCAGCACCTAATTTTGGGGGACTCTGGGAAGCAGGCGTTAAAAGTCTTAAGCATCATTTTCGAAGATGTGTCGGTTCTCGTACCTTAACTTTTGAGGAATTTACTACGACTCTAGCTAGAATAGAACCATGCCTGAACTCGCGTCAAATAGGCCCTCTTTCGGATGACCCTGATGATTTCTCGTATCTGACATCAGGTCATTTCTTGATCGGTGCCCCTATGACAGGTGCTCCTGAACCTTCGGTGGAACTCGTTCCGGAAAATCGCTTGACCAGATGGCAGATCGTGCAACGCATCGCGGAAATCTTTTGGCGAAGGTGGAACGTAGAATATTTGCATTCTTTGCAACAGCGCTATAAATGGAATCAGGAGCGGCCCAACATTAAAGTTGGAGATATGGTGTTAATTAAACGTGATGCTCTCCCGCCTTTGAAGTGGACATTAGGTCCCATCATTATGTGCTATAAGGGAAAGCATAATTGTGTCCGTACGGTTAGAGTTAAAACTGCTGCCTCAGAGTTCGACCGTTTAGTCTCAAAAATTTGCTTGTTGCCTATATCTTCGGTCAGGCTTGCCAATTGAAGCGAAATTCGTCTTATAAAATAATTAGTTTCGAGAACCCTTATTGTTGAATAATGACATAATTTTCATAAATTTCTTCTAATAAATTAAAAGTTTGTATTTGTTTAAAAAAAGTTTACTTGCTCAAGCACCTTTCCTTCGAAAACTTTGAAAAAATAATTTAAAATGGAATACATAGAACTGTTTTGTGACAGTATAGTATAAAAAAAGGATATAATAAACATTTCTTTATTGTTTAAACAAACCGAATCTGTTTAAACAAAATTGGTTTTTAACAAATATTTAAAAAATCGTATTTTATGAACTAAGCATAATATTTAATGAATTTGAGTACTAAATTCTGCTAAAAGCCTTATGTCTTTTTTTTATACAACGCACTAATGTTTTTTTGAATTTCCATCAAATTGAAAATGGATGGATGAAGAATGTAAATTGTTTAAACAACGACATGAAGTTTTTAACAAAATTTACTACTCCTCGACATTATTCAATATTATGTTTAATTCAAATAATATGAGTTAAAAATATTTTTGAAAAAGTATTTGTTCAAAAATATATTTTTTTAAACGATACAAAAATGTTTAATATATTATTTCTATACAATATACAGTCATAAAAATAATTCTATGTATTTATTCTTTTTTATGTATTACAATTTTTTTAAAGATATAAAAAAAATGCTTGAGCAATAAGAATTATTCAATGAAATAGAATTTTGTTAAACATTAGAATAACTGTACAAAAATTATGTAATTATTCAACGCAAAGTAGCATAAGATACCAATTTGACGAAAAAGGGGACATTTCTGAGTTAATTTTTTGAAATTTTGAGAATAAACCAAGAGTAACTGTTTGCAGAATTACATCATGTATCATATTTCATTCATAAAATACGATTATTAAAAAATTACAATTATTAATTGTTCAAATAAGATACAATAATTTAAACAATTAAAAATTGTTTAAAAAGTCATAGTAAATATTCAAATGGTCTATTAGTAATCATTTTCATGAAAAAATACGACAGAAATTACTCAAAATTAACAATAATACGTAATAGTATTTTATTCTTGGCTCACATTTGGGACGATATTGTATACAGCGAAGAACTTCTTATTCAGAGGCAGATCATGCAAAATTCTCGAGGTGTGGATGCCGTTGGTGGGGGTAGCGCGCTTCCGAGAAAAATCTCCCCACGTCCCCGAGAGGCGCCCTATTGAGAGGCTTAACTGTCAAAGGTTTGCATAAGAGAACTTTTTTTTGGATCGAGTAGGATTTTCGCTGATCCTCATTTTTACTAATTTTTTGATGATGGGCATATGTACGGTCACAAATTAACATTAACTCATTATCGGAATTGTATAAATTTTTAGAGATGTTAGTAGTGTGGAAATCTATAAGGTCACGTATAGTGCTAGCACTTTACCCAAATTGTGGGGGTTAAACATCTTTTTAAAAAGAGTTGATGATAGATTGATGTGGAATAGTCTGAAGCCTTCGCAATGATGTCTTTTTTCTTCAGATAAAGAAAAGTTTCCAACTTTATCAAGAATCAAGGTATCACATTCCATAGATAAACGTTCAAAAAAATCCGATAGCTCGGCATTTATTACTGATGCGAAATTAGAATATACACGTAAACGACTTAATTCTTCGTCAAAGTACCGACCTTTTATTAAATGTGCTCGAAAACAACAATTACCTTCCGGAATATACATACTTCTTTACATTTTCATCATAATGAGAAGGTATTAGCTTCACTTGAAAACTGATTTGCGGATTTTTTCAAATCTCTACATTTTGAGACCCCTGAATCTGAAAAAGTAGGTTTTACGATGATGTCTGTCTTTCCGTCGTCCTTGTCGTTATTATGGTCGTTGATGTTTTCTGTGTGCCGGATAACTTTTGAAAGACTAATCGGATTAGGTTGCGCTTTGGCAAATTTTTTTAGGAGCCAAAAAGAAAGATCGAGTTTGTTGACCTAAATGAATAAGTAGTGCCAGCGCAAGGTACAAAAATAAATATAATATACATTTCCTATAATAGAGTTAAACATAATTTAGAAAAGTTCGTACATTAATCAATTTTCTTCTATTTAACTTAGACTTAATCACGCAAAATGCTTCATGGGTCATGTCTTCTAAAGTTTCATTGATGATAACGTTGCTAAATAAATTATTGTAAATATCTTTAGATTGAATTTATATCGTACATCAACTAAAATTTTTGAGCCCTTCAAAGCGGATTAAAATAGAATAATGAAATACAAATATTTGAAGAAGTAAAACTACAGCCAAAGAATGACGCATGCAATATATATTACGGATTACTAGTGAAAAATTCATTAGTTAAACTCATTAAAAAAATCTTCTTCGATAGGATTGATCTTTCAAAATAAATGCGGATCCTTATTGGGGAAATTTTCATCAGCTTATTCGCAATCCACTCTGGATGTATTGGTGAATAGACAGGGTGTCTAAAAAGTCCCGGGACGGTTGTATATTTCCTTAGCTAAAATATTTTTCTAAAAATTGAAGGTCATTCCTGAAGTAAATTTCAACGAGGAATTTAATAGAGGCCTTCATTTTGACCTTGAAGATGCCCTTCATAGTTTTTTGAAGGTCAACTTTGTTTTTTTAAATGGAAAACCCCTTTTTTACATCTGCAATCGATAGAGCGGAAAATTCTACGTTCAGGTACGTACCCAAGTCATAGGTCAATTGTGACCGTCAAAGTCAGTTAGAGGTTATTTGAATTTAACAAAGTTTTCCAAGAGGTCAATGTAATTCCTGAAGAAAATATCAACGAGAAATTCATTGGTGAGCTCTGTATTGATCTTGGTTACAGCGTTTTGAATATTGTAAAATCAGAAGGAAATTTTTTATTAAAAGTTCCAGGTGTTCTGGTGAGAGTTCTGTTCCTCCCCGAAGAGTTATATAGTCCAAAACTGTTTTTCGATACCTAAATCAATACCTAAGGCGATACCATAAGTCCTATACCGTTTTTCCATACGAATATTACGAATCGAAACGAAATTTACGTATTACGAGTACATACTTATTATCTTTCGCTAAAAGATTAATATGGCGCAAGCTAAACTTTATAAAATATGGCGCAAGCTAAACATGGATCTATCAAGGAACTTCAGAGAACTGGTCGGCCAAAATCTATCCATTTTGCTAAAATTATCATGGAGTTCCTAATTAAAATAGTTGACATCGAATTTTTATGACAAAAAATGTCTCATTAATGCATTTTTTATTTGACTTGTTTAAAAAATCATTACATTTATCGAGTAATTATAAATGTTGCTTAAATTCTCATGAAGTTCCCAATTGAAAGGACGGACTTTGAAAAAAAAAGAATTTCACTGCCGATAAATGCTCGAATAATTCATTGGTTTATTAAATATGTTTTTAAAAAATCATAAAATTATTCAACAAATTACGAATTTTGCTCAAATTATCACAAAGTTCGTTATTAAAAAAAACTGACATTAAAAAAAAATTCGATGGAAAAATTCCTGACCAATATATTTTTAAATTAAATTTATTGCAATCCCAACAATAATGATCTCAAAAAAATTAAACAACAAAATTTTCAAAAAAATTATCAATTTTTCTGAAATTATCATGAAGTTCCTAATTAAAATAGTTTACATCGAGTTTTTATGTCAAAAAATGCCTCATTAATGAATTTGTCATTAGATGTATTTGGAAAATCAATAAATTTATCAACTAATTATAAATGTAGCTTAAATTGTCATGAAGTTCCTAATTGAAAGGACTGGCTCTGAAAAAAAAAAATTTTACTGCCGATAAAGACCCAAATAATGCATTGGTTTATTACATATGTTTTTAAAAAATCAGAAAATTAATCAAAAAATTATGAATTTTGCTAAAATGACCATAAAGTTCCTTATTAAAAAAAACTGACATTAAAAAAAAAATTCGATTGAAAAATTCTTGAACAATGCATTTGTGTTTATTAAATTTATTGTAATTTAACAATAAGGATCTCAAAAAAAATGTTAATCATGTTTGTATCAAACACAAACATACATTTGTAAATAATGTTACTCTATAAAAATGAGGCGATTTCAACAATCTTTCTGTTATTGAGGAGCCCCGGGAGCGTCAACTATTTATCGGAGTTTTTGTAACCAAACTTCAAGTGCTTCGATAGCGAATTGGTTAAAGTACGCGGTAAAATATACTAGTTTAGATAGTTTAGGCAGGGTTCGAATCCTCAGCGAGTGCGATTTTCTAAACTGTGAAAGCCAGCGATTAAAGTTGGACCGACCGCCCGACGGTTGGCCCGACCGTTGGCCTACAGTCAATTCGCACCTGGGATAACGGATTCATACTAAAATATTTAAGAAGCACTGAGTAAAGGATCTACGAGAATCTAATAAGTATTTCATTAAGTCCGTTTTAAGACCCTTAAACATGCAAAAATGGAAATTTGTGCACATTTTAAGTAGTTAAATAGTACTTGCGTTATATTGAATTAATCCTTATCAGATTCTCGTAAAGTCTCTGAAGCTAGAGAATTCAAGAGAAAAAAAAGAGGACATACACAGAAAAACGCTGGTGTTAAATTTGTTGCAGCTTAAATTTCATTGGACTCCCAATGATCATTTGAGAGAGTTTTCAAGTCTCAAATGTTTTCCTCCAAACGTAGGTGCCCATGTGGGCATCTAGGGGAAAGTGTCATTTGGAGACTGAATTTTGGCTCATGCAGAATTGTGCAGTTCTGAACCGGGCTGTCAGCCACCTGAATACCTGTCAAAGAAACTATTCGCTTTGCAATATTAGCCTAAATAATTGCTAATAAGGAAATCAATTAAAACAATATTTACCTAATTTTCAAATTTCTTTCATTTAATAGGGCGTACCAGTCACTTAGAATAAAATTATAACTTCCTAATGCAACTTCCAAAAGTTAGGTTAGTCATGCGCGTCGACATTTAAACTAAAGCCGGGATGTATAGAAAAAGGCATGACCGTCTACATATACAATAAGGTATTTCCACTCCAATCACTAGCTCACTTCACTTCGTTGAATAATGAGGGGATAACAATTGACCAAATGCATGGGAATCGGTTAATTTTTGCTCTATTTTTCTAATATCTTCGTAGAAAGTAGGTTTTCTGTATAAGTGCAATTAGAAAATAGTTTTTCTTTTTGGACTATTTAATGCAATAATAAAATTATAATAATTTTCATTCATGCGTGCGTTAGGGCCGAGCGCTGGTTGTCTACCCTTTGAAGCGCGATTCAAAATTACATTGAAAAACAATTCTTGTAATTAAAATAAATAATTATTAAAATATACACAAGAATGTATACAAATTGTGTAACTTTTGATTTCGGACAAGAAAAAAATTTATAACACATATATTTGATGAATAACAGTTTATTTTCATTGAATTTTAAAGACTGACTAATATTTCTCAAAATATTTAATTCGAAAAGAAATTTCTTGGAAAAGTAATTGAAAATAAGTAATTATAAGTTTTTAATCGAAAAGAATAATATTCTCAGCTGAAATTATTTTTAGAAAAATTCAAATATTATCATTATTAAATTCTACAATTAACTTCTATATATCAAGCTGCAGAAACATTATATGGTGTTTCAACAAATGTATCTATTACAAAATATTTTGTGAACTATAAGTCAGTTTTTGGAGTTCAATGAAAATAAACTATTATTTATAAAATATGTGTTATGCACTTTTTTCTTGTCTGAAATCAAAATTTACACAATTTGGATAGATTCTTGTGCATATTTTAATAATTATTTATTTAAATTACAAGAATTGTTTTTTTTTCAATTTCATTTTGAATCGCTCGCCAAGTGTGGCCAACCAGCGATCAGCCCTAACGCAAGTGCAGTAGCTCAGAGTGCCAACATTGGCATCATTGGTCCACAGTACAAACCGGAAAAATAAATCAAATTAGCCAGCAGGAAAAATTTGGGATATGAAAGCCTCCATTAGGTATTTTCACTTCAACCATCAGCTAACTTCACTTTGTTAAAAGCTGAGGGGGAAAAATGGATCAAATGCATGGAACAGAAATTCATTTCTGTAGTATATTTGTAATTAATAATAATTATTATTTTATTATTTCATTAAATAGTAATTAAAAAATAAACACTATTTTTTAAATGCACTGATATAGAAAAAATTACCTTTTGCGAAGATATTAGCAAAATGGGGCAAAAATGAACTGAATCCCATACATTTGGTCCCTTATTTTCCCCTCAGAAATCTACGAAGTGAAGTTAGCTGTTTATTGAAGTGAAAATACCTGATAGGCTTTTATCTTATCAGTTTGAATGTTCCCGCCGCTATATTTGAAACATTGCAATGTTTCACGAAACTCCCAATATTTCATGAAAATTTTCATCAGGCTAAAGTCTCATGCATGACACTAGCCACTGCAAGATTAGATATCTAAGATACCTTTAAACTTCCGCAGAAAATCTAGTGGAAATTTGTTCGAACGACCAGGCATCAATTTCGATGTAGACGGTCACGACTTAGTTTGTACATCCCGGCTTCGGTGATTTGAATGTCATATAGTAGGTTTGGACTAACCTAAAATTTGGATATTATATCACGCCAAGTACTATTTTTATTCCAAGACTATTAAGTCGCTGGTAAATGGGAGGAAATAAAAAGTTAGGTAATTATTATTATAACTTACCTGCTTATTAACATCTGTTTCACTCAAATAACGACCGACAAAATGATCTTTGTAGACGACACTTCACGTTGCACTGGATGAGAAAAAACAGTGTCTAAATGATGCTTTTCCCCTAAATTCTCCGAATGAACCTGTGTGGCTCAAATTTGTTGCAATTCTATTGAACACCAATTTCGGTGTACATTGCAGGATCAAAGATTTTCTGTGTATATTTCGACTCGGGATCAATCTCAAAAGTTACCCATCTTCAACTTGCTTGATAAAATCAGCAAAAAAGATCTATCATTAATTTCTCTAAGGCTTGATGGAGGTTTAGTTTTTTCTTTCTCTTCAGTGAAAAGTTACCATTTTTATTTAATCCTAATAATTAAGTCCTCAGTTTATTCTCTGAAAAATTCTCTACAATTCTATCTGGGTGGTGTGAATTAAAATTTAAGCTATGATTGTTTATAACAATAATAACGGAATGATTTCTCAATTTTTTAAAGTAAGATCAACCCAAATAGAAATTTAAAAAATTCTTCGAATAAAATAAGGCCTTGATCATTAGGAGTAAATAAAAATGGTAAAATTTCCCTAAAGAAAAAGTAGAAGCTAAATCTTTACATAACTACTGTTAAATAAACAACTTTAACCTGAATCATTTTTTTCTGGAGTGTTCTTAGAAGCCTCCATCAAGATTCATAGAAATTAATAATAGATATTTTTTGTCGATTTTATCAATCATTTCAAAGACAGGCAACTTTTGAGATTTATGGTTGGTCAGAAAAATGTTTGTGTGTATCGAACAACAAAATTCATTTGAATTCATACAATTGAATCTAACAAATTTTTTGCCTATACTAAAAAAATGTTTATTTAATTTTAAGAAATAGAAACTATTTGCACTATTGATTGAAATATATAATATGTTTAGTACAATTTGTTTGATCTAAATAAAGAATATACTCTTATTAAACAATGAATTTGTTTAAAATCTGATTATTCGAATTCATCAAAATATTTATTTGATTCAAACAAAAAATACAGTACAAAGCATTACTACAAAGTTCAGCTAGGCGTGCTAAATCGCTGCCGGTGGTTCCTAAGGGACTAACCTAGAATCTAAATTAATTGAGCATGTGATTTATTTGGTGGTATTCGTATTTTTTCAGTTTGTATAATTCCAACGATTGTGATTTACTATAAAATCATAAATTAATTGAAAAATGGACGTAATATCCACAGTTTAGGAACCACTTGAAGCTTAGGGTTTCTACCTTGGATATAATTGAAGATTTCGAATATAAGTCTTTTTCAACACTAACTTCCTTTTTTTAGAAAGATGATTTATGACATCAATCATGTTTTTTCTATTATAATTATCACTGTATACGTAAAAGCAGGA